>NW_028188481.1:0-87717 GCF_964204655.1 Triturus cristatus
AGGGTGAGAGGAAGGGTGAGGGAAAGAGGGTGATGGAAAGGGAGGGAGAGGGGGAGGGGAGAGGGAGAGGGAGAAGGGAGAGGAAGAAGAGAAGGAAGTGGACAGGAGAGGGGAAGGAGACGGTGAAGGTAGAGGGTCAGGGATAGAGGAATGGTGAAAGGGGAGCGAGAGAGGGAGAGGGTGAGTGGAAGGGGAAGCGAGAAGTAGAGGGGATTGGAGAGGGGAAAGGGAGATGGGAGATGGGATGGGCGAGGGGAAGGGAAAGGGAGAGGGGAAGGGAGAGGGGCAGGGTGAAGAGAGAAAGGGAGAGGGGAAGGGGATGGGAGAGGGGAAGGGAGAAGGTGAAGGGAAGGGAGAGGATGAGGGTGAAGGGAAAGGGGAGAGGTGGAGGGAGAGGGAGAGGTGGAGAGAGAGGGGAAAGGAAAGGAAAGGAAAGGAAAGAGGAGGGCAAGAGGGAGGGGGACGGAGGGAGAGGGGAAAGGGTTAGGGTGAGGGAAAGTGAGAGGGTGCGGGTAATGGTAAGGTGAGAGGGGAAATGGTTAGGGAAAGTGAGAGGGTGAGTGAAAGGTAGGGAGAGAGAGGGGAAGAGAGAGGGGAAGGGAGAGGGTAAGGGGAATGGGAGGGAGAGGCGAGGTGGGGAGGATCAGGTGGATGGAGAGGGGAAGGGAGAAGGGGAGGGAAGGGGAATGGGGGGATGGAGAGGGAAGGAGTGAGGTGAGGGAAAGAGAGGGTGAGGGAAAGGGAGTGGGAGGGAAGAGGGAGGGGAAGGTAGAGGAAGAGGGTGAGGGAACGGAAGGTAGAGGGGAAGAAGATGGTGACGGTAAGGGGAGAGGGGGAGACGAAAGGGAAAGGGAGAGGAGGGAGGGAAAGGAGAGAGGTTGAGGGAGTGGGGAAAGGGTGAGGTTGAGGGAGAGGGAAAGGGAGAGGGGAAGGGAGAGGGGAAGGAGAAGGAAGGGAGAGGGAGATGGATAGGGGAAGGGAATGGGGGGTGGATAGGAGAAAGGGTGAGGGTGAGGCAGTGATAGGGAGAGGGAAAGGGGAAGTGGAAGTGGAAGGGAGAGGAAGAGGGTGAGGGAGAGTGAGGGTGAGGGAGAGGGTGAGGTGAAAGGAGTGAGGAAGCGAGAGGAGAAGGGAGAGGAAGAAGGGAGAGGAAGAGGGGAAGGGAGAGGGGAAGGGTGAAGAGAGGGGAAGGGAGAGAAAAAGGGAGAGGGGATGGGAGAGATGGAAAGGAGAGGGGGAGAGGAAAGGAAAAGAAAATGGTGAGGGGAAGAGAGAGGGTGAGGGGAGGGATGAGAGTGAAGAGAGGGGAAAAGAAAAGGGGAAGGGAAGGAAGAGGGAAAAATAAAGGGCATGGGGAGAGTGAGAGGGGAGAGAGAGGGGAAGGGAGAGGGGAGACGGGAAGGGAGAGGGCGAGGGAGAAGGGAAGATAGTGAAGGAAAGGGAGAGGGTGAGGGAGAGGGTGGGGGAAGGTAGAGGGAGGGGGAGAAAGAGGGAAAGGGTGATGAAGCAGGGAAGGAAAGGGAGAAAGGAAGTGAGAGGGGAAGGCAGGGGGATGGGAGAAGGCTGAAGAGAGGGGAAGTGAGAGAGGAAGGGAGAGGGTGAGGGGAAGGGGAGAGGAGGAGAACGAGAAAGGGGAGGGGAAACAGAGAGGGGGAGGGAGAGCTGGAGTGAGATGGAAGGAGAGGGAAAGGTAGAGGGGAAAGACAGAGGGGGAAGGGGAAGGGGAAGGAAGAGGGGGTGGCAGAGGTGGAGAGGGAAAGGGAGATGGAGGGGGAGAGGGAAAGGGAGAGGGAAAGCCGAAGGGAGAGGGTGGGGTGAGGGAGACCGAGAGGGGAAGGGGAAAGGAAGGGAAAGGGGGAGGGAAGGGGAGAGGGGGAGGGATAGGGAGAGAATGAGGGGAAAGGGAGAGAGGGTGTGGGGGAAGTGTGAGGGTGAGGGGAAGGGGAAGATAGAGGGGAAGGGTGCGAGGGAGAGGGGAAGGGAGAGGAGAAGGGAGAGGGAAAGGGACAGGAAGGGGAAGGGTGATGAGAGGGGAAGGGAGAGGGGAAAGGGAGAGGGAAAGGGAAAGAAAAGGGGGAGGGAGAGGAGAAAGGAGAGGGGAAGGGAGAAAGGAAGGGAGAGGGGAAGGGAGGGGCAATAGGAGGAGGATGAAGAGAGGGAAGGTAAGAGAGAAAGGGAGAGGGTGAGGGCAAGGGGACGGGAGAGGTAGAGGGGATTGGAGAGGGGAAGGGAGATGGGAAGGGAGAGGGAGAGGGAGAGGGAAAGGGGAAAGGGAGAGGGGAGGGGAAAGGGAGAGGGGAGGGGGAAGGGAGAGGTGAGGGTAAACAGAGAGGGGGAGATGGGGAGCGAGAGGTAGAGTGAGAGGGAAGGGAGAGGGGAAAGGGGAGGGGAAGGAAGAGGGGGAGAGTGGGGGAGGTGGAGAGGGGAAGGGTGTGATAAAGCAAGAGGGAGAGGGGAATGGCGATGAGAGGGGAAGGGAGAGGGGCAGGGAGAGGGGAAAGGGTGGGGCAAATGGAAAAAATGTGTGAGGGTGAGGGGAAGGAAGAGGGGAATGGGAGAGGGGGAGAGGAGGAGGGGAAACAGAGAGTTGGAGGAAGATGGGGAGGGGGGAGGGAGCGGTGGAGTGAGATGGGAAGGAAGAGGGGAAGGGAGAGGGAAAGAGAAAAGCAAGAGGGAGAAGGGGAGGGGAAGGAAGAGTCAGAGGGGGTGGGAGAGGTGAAGAGGGGAAAGGGTGAGGGAAAGTGAGAGGTTGTGGGAAAGGAAGAGGGAGGGAGAGAAGGGAAGTGGAAGGGTGAGGGGAAGGGAGAGGAAGCAGGAGAGGGTGAAAGAGAGGGGAAGGGAGAGGTGAAGAGACGGAGGGGGTTGGAAGAGGAGAGGGTGAGGGAAAGGGAGAGAGTGAGGGTGAGGGGAAGGAAGAGGGTGAGGGTGAGGGAAGGGAGAGGGGGAGGGGAAAGAGAGAGGAGTGTGGGAGGAGGAGAGGGTGTGGGAAAGGGGAAGGAAGAGGGATTGGTTGAGGGGTAGGGGAAGGGATGGGGAGAGGGTGAGTGGGAAGGGAGATGGGAAAGGAGAGGGAAAATCAAAGGGAGAGGGAAAGGGAAATAGGAAGGTAGGAGGAGATGGAGAGGACGAGGGAGAGGGTGAGGAAAAAGGGAGAGAGTGAGGGGAAGGGAGAGGGTGAGGGGAAGTGGGTGGGTGAGGGTGAGGGGAAGGGTAAGGGAGAGCGGAAGGAACAAAGGAAAGAAGAGGGAAAGGGAGAAGGGAAGTGGAAGGGGAAAGAAGAGGGGGAGGGGTGGGGGAGGTGGAGAGGGGAAGGGTGTGGGAAAGTGAGAGGGAGAGGGGAAGGGAGAGGGGAAGAGTGATGAGAGGGGAAGGGTAAGGGACAGGGAGAGAGGAAAGAGGGGAAATGGAAAGAAATGTGTGAGGGGAGGGGGAGAGCGGGTGAGGGGAATGATGAGGGTGAAGAGGGGGGAATGGAGAGGGAAAGAGAAGGGAGAGGGAAAGGGAAATGGTGCAGGCAAGGCATGGGGGTGAGGGTAAAGGGAAGGGTGAGGGGAAAGGTGAGGGAATGTGGGTGAATGAAAGGGAGGGAGAGGGGAGGGGGAGAGGGAAAGGCGAAGGGAGAGGAAGAAGAGAAGGGAGTGGACGGGAGAGGGGAAGGAGACGGTAAAGGAAGAGGGTTAGGGATAGAGGAATGGTGAAGGGGAAGCGAGAGAGGAAGGGAGAGGGTGAGTGGAAGGGGAAGGGAGAAGTAGAGGGAATTGGAGAGGGGAAAGGGAGATGGGAGATGGGATGGGTGAGGGGAAGGGAATGGGAGAGGGAATGGGGAAAGGGAGAGGGGAACAGAGAGGGTGGGTGGCGTGAGAGGGTAATGGAGAGGGAAAAAGAGAGGAAGAGGGGAAGGGAGAGGGGCAGGGTGAAAAGAGAGGAAGGGAGAGGGGAAGGGGACGGGAGAGGGGAAGGGAGAGGGTGAAGGGAAGGGAGAGGGTGAGGGTGAAGGGAAAGGGGAGAGGTGGAGGGAGAGGGAGAGGTGGAGGGAGATGGGAAAGGAAAGGAAAGAGGAGGGCAGGGGGAGGGAGAGGGAGGGAGAGGGGAAAGGGTTAGGGTGAGGGAAAGTGAGAGGGTGAGGGGAAAGGTAAGGGTAAGGTGAGAGGTGGAGGGAGAGGGGAAAGGGTTAGTGAAAGTGAGAGGGTGAGTGAAAGGTAGGGAGAGAGAGGTGGAAGAGGAGGGGAAGGGAGAGGGTAAGGGGAATTGGAGGGAGAGGCAAAGTGGGGAGGAACAGGTGGATGGAGAGGGGCAGGGAGCGGGGGAGGGAAAGGGAATGGGGGATGGAGAGGGAAGGTGTGAGGTGAGGGAAAGAGAGGGTGAGGGAAAGGGAGTGGGAGGGGAGAGGGGAAGGGAGAGGAAGAGGGTGAGGGAGCGGAAGGTAGAGGGGAAGAAGATGGTGACCGTAAGGGGAGGGGGCAGAAGAAAGGGAAAGGGAGAGGAGGGGGTGAAAGGAGAGAGGTTGAAGGAGTGGGGAAAGGGTGAGGTTGAGGGAATGGGAAAGGGAAAGGGAAAGGGAAAGGGAAAGGGAGAGGGGAAGGGAGAGGGGAGAGGGGACGGGGAAGGGGATAGAAGGGAGAGGGAGATGGATAGGGGAAGGGAATGGGGGATGGATAGGAGAAAGGGTGAGGGTGAGGCAGTGAGAGGGTGAGGGTGAGGGAAAGGGAGAGGAAAAGGGGAAATGGACGTGGAAGGGAGAGGAAGAGGATCAGGGAGAGTGGAAGGGGAAGGGAGAGGGTGAGGGAAAGGGAGAGAGTGAGGGTGAGGGTGAGGGAGAGGGTGAGGGTAAGGTAAAGGGAGCGAGGAAGCAAGAGGGGAAAGGAGAGGAAGAGGGGAAGGGAGAGGGAGAGGGGAAGGGTGAATAGAGGGGAAGGGAGAGAGAAAGGGAGAGAGCACGGGAGAGGGGAAGGGAGAGACGGAAGGGAGAGGGGGAGAGAGGATAGGAAAAGAAAATGGTGAGGGGAAGAGAGAGGGTGAGGGGTCGGATGAGGATGAAGAGAGGGAAAGGGAGATGGGAAGGGAAGGGAGAGGGAGAGGGAAAAAGAAAGGGCATGGGAGGGGAGCGAGAGGGGAGAGAGAGGGGAAGGGAGAGGGGGGAGAGGGAAAGGGAGAGGGCGAGGGAGAGGGAAGATAGTGAGGGAAAGGGAGAGGGTCAGGGAGAGGGTGAGGGGGGAGGGGAGGGAGAGGTAGAGTGGGAGGGAAGGGAGAGGGGAAAGGGGTAGTGGAAAGGCAGAGGGGGAAGGGGGAGGGGGAAGGAAGAGGGGGACGGGGTGGGAGAGGTGGAGAGGTGGAGAGGGGAAAGGGTGCCGGTGAGGGAGAGGGAGTGGGTGAGGGAAAGGGAGGGGGAAAGAGAGGGGTAGAAGGGAAGTGGAAGGGAGAGTGTGGGTTGACGGAGAGGGGATGGGGAAAAGGAGAGGAAAGTAGGAGAGGGGGAGGGAGAGAGGAGGAGGGAGTGGGAGGGAAAGGGATAGGGTGAGGGAAAGGGACAGAGGGTGTGGGGAAGGGTGAGGGGAAGGGGAAGGTAAAGGGGAAGGGTGTGAGGGAGAGGGGAAGGGAGAGGAGAAGGGAGAGGGGATGGGACAGGGAGGGGAAGAGTGAAGAGAGGGGAAGGGAGAGAGGGAGAGGGGAAGGGAGAGGGGAAGGGAGAGGGGAGAGGGGAAGGGAGAGGGAAAGGGAAAGGGAAAGAAAAGGGTGTGGACGGGAGAGGGGAAGGAGACGGTAAAGGAAGAGGGTTAGGCATAGAGGAATGGTGAAGGGGAAGCGAGAGAGGAAGGGAGAGGGTGAGTGGCAGGGGAAGGGACAAGTAGAGGGAATTGGAGAGGGGAAAGGGAGATGGGAGATGGGATGGGTGAGGGGAAGGGAATGGGAGAGGGAATGGGGAGAAGTAGAGGGAATTGGAGAGGGGTAAGGGAGAAGGAGGGAGAGGAAGAGGGCAAGGATGAAGGAGCAGGGAAGGGAGAAAGGAAGGGAGAGGGGAAGGGATGGGCAATAGGAGAAGGGTGAAGAGAGGGGAAGCGAGAAAGGGAGAGGGTGAGGGGTAGGGAGAGGTAGAGGTAGAGGGGATTGGAGAGGGGAAGGGAGATGGGATGGGAGAGGGAAAGGGGAAAGGGAGAGGGTGAGGGAAAACAGAGAGGGGGAGATGGGGTGGGAAGGGAGAGGTGGAGTGAGAGGGAGGGAAGAGGGAAAAGTAGAGGGGGAAGGGGAAGGCAGAGGGGAAAGGGGGAGGGGAATGAAGAGGGAAAGGGGTGGAGGTGGGAAAGGTGGAGAGGGGAAAGGGTACGGGTGAGGGAAAGTGAGAGGGTGAGGGTGGGGTGGGGGAAAGGGAGGGGGAGAGGGGAAGGGAGAAGGGAAGTGGAAGGGGGAAGGTGGGTTGAGGGAGAGGGGATAGGGAAAGGGAGAGGGAAGTAGGAGAGGGAGAGGGTGAGGGAAAGGGAGAGAGTGTGGGTGAGTTGAAGGGAAAGGAGGAGGGAAAGGATGAGGGAGCGGGGAAGGGAGAAAGGAAGGGAGAGGGGAAGGGATGGGCAATAGGAGAAGGGTGAAGGGAGGGGAAGCAATAGAGAAAGGGAGAGGGTGAGGGGAAGGGAGAGGTAGAGGGGATTGGGGATTGGAGAGGGGAAGGGAGAGGGAAAGGGAAAGGGGAAAGGGGAAGGGGAAAGGGAGAGGGTGAGGGAAAACAGAGAGGGGGAAATGGGGAGGGATGGGAGAGGTGGAGTGAAGGGGAAGGAAGAAGGAAAAGTAGAGGGGGAAGGGGAAGGAGAAGGGGAAAGGCAGAGGGGAAAGGGGCAGGGGAATGAAGAGGGGAAGGGGGAGGGGGTGGGAAAGGTGGAGAGGGGAAAGGGTACAGGTGAGGGAAAGTGAGAGGGGGAGGGTGGGGTGGAGGAAAGAGAGGGGGAGAGGGAAGGGAGAAGGGAAGTGGAAGGGGGAAGGTGGGTTGAGGGAGAGGGAGAGGGGATAGGGAAAGGGAGAGGAAAGTAGGAGAGGGTGAGGGAGAGGGGAAGAGGGGGAGGGAAGAGAGTGAGGGAAAGGGAGAGGGAGAGGGTGAGGGAAAGGGAGAGAGTGTGGGTGAGGTGAAGGGAAAGGAAGAGGGAGAGGGTGAGGGGGAGTGGAAGGACAAGGTAGAGGAGAAGGGAGCGAGGGAGAGGGGAACAGAGAGGAGAAGGTAGAGGAGAAGGTAGAGGAAGAGGGGATGGGAGAGGAAGAGGGGATGGAGAAGAGCGGGGAAGGGAGAGAGGAAGGGAGAGAGAAAGGGAGAGGGAGGGAGGGAGAGGGCAAGAGAGAGGGGAAGGGAGAGAGAAAGGGAAACAAAAGGGTGAGGGGGAGGGGGAGGGTAAGAGGAGAGGGGAGTGGGGAGGGTGGGGTGGAGGAAAGGGGTGAGGGAAAGTGAGAGGGTGAGGGAAAGGGAGGGGTAAAGGGAGAGGAAGAGAAAGAGAGGGAGAGGTAAAGGCAGTGGGTGAGGGAGAGGAAAAGGGAGAGAGCAAGGTTGAGAGGAAGGAAAATGGAGAGAGGGAGGGAGAGGGTGAGGGTAAGGGGACAGGAGAGGTAGAGGGGAAGGGTGAGGGTGAGGAGAAGAGGAGAGGGGAAAGGGAGAGGGAAAGGGAAGGAAAAGGGTGAGGGGAGGGAGGGGAGTGAGTGAGGGGAAGGGTGAGGGTGTGGGTTAGGGGATGGGTGAGGGTGAGGGTGAAGAGAGGGGAAGGGGAAGGAACGGTAGAGGGAAAGAGGAAGGGAGAGAGTGAGGGAAGGGAGAATGGAGAGGTGGGAGTGGGGAACAGGGAGAGGGTGCGGGAAAGGGGAAGGGCAACGTAGAGGGGAAAGGAGCGAGGGAGAGAAGAAGGGGAGGATAAGGGAGAGGGAAAGGGGAAGGGTGAAGAGAGGCTAAGGGAGAGGGAAAGGGAGAGGAGAGGGGTATGGGGGAGGAAGAGGGGGTGGGAGGGGAGGGGAAGAGGGGATGGGCGAAGAGAGGGGAAGGGACAGAGGAAGGGAGAGGGAAAGGGCAAGGGAGAGGGGAAAGGGAGAGGGAAGGGAGGGAGAGGGTAAGAGGAGAAGGGAGTGGGGAGGGAGAGGTGGAGGTGGAGGAGAGGGGTGAGGGAAAGTGAGAGGGTGAGGGTGAGGGAATGGGAGGGGTAAAGGGAGAGGAAGAGGGGGAGAGGGGGAGGGAAAGGCAGAGGGTGAGGGAGAGGGAGAGGGAAAGGGAGAGAGCAAGGGTGAGAGGAAGGGAAAGGGAGAGAGGAAGGGAGAGGGTGAGGGGAAGGGGACAGGAGAGGTAGAGGGGAAGGGTGAGGAGAACAGGCGAGGGGAAAGGAAAAGGGAGAGGGTGAGGGGAGAGGGTGAGGGTGAGCGGAGGGAGGGGAGTGGGTGAGGGGAAGGGAGAGGTTAAGGGGAAGGGAGAGGGTGAGGGGTATGGAGGAGGGAAGGGAGAGGGAAAGGAAGAAGGGAAGGTAGAGGGAGAGGGGAAGATGGAGGGAGAAGGGAAGGTGGAGGGTGAGGGTGAGGGTGAGGGTAGAGAGTGAGGGTAGAGAGGTGTGGTAAATATTTAATTACCGGTACTATTTTTTATGCGGTAAAGTCTAGTAAGAATAACTCAGTAAAAATAAGAGGCAGAATCCGTGGTATTAGAGGTTCTGAAAGGCTTTATTCCTCTACAAAGGAATTACAGTTCGAACCATAGGCTTCAAATTCCATCACCACGAGGGTTCAGGAAGGGAAGGCAATACATTATTGACAAGTAAAGGTATTTATATGAAAAGCATTACATTAAGACAGATGTAGGAGGCGTAACAGCTGATAATACAGATAATACTACACATACGTAATGAAAATAGGCGTAAACATAGGCGTAACTAGAAACGTCATTAAACATGATGTCACAAGTGGGTGGATCCATAAGAGAATCCTGCAATGTCAGCAGAAATATTTGGCAGAGATGCGCGCGTAGCCGCATGACGTGTGATTGACGTGCAACTAGAGGGTGAAGGGGACTTGACATTTAGCTCTATATGTGGAGACAGAAGTTTGAGGGGTCATGTCAACCTAATCCCAAATCATATCTAATATCTTATGTTTAAAGAACTGTATTATCCAAAAGGAAAAGTCTCTCGGGCGGAATCTATTCTATACTGACTGTTAGTGCGTGTACAAGCGTCTAAGTGTCTACATGAGATGCGAGGGGGCAGGAATCTTCCATGGTAACAGGGGCTATGAATTACTTGCATCAGGACAGTGAGGCCTGGCCCTTTGCTCGGTAGCTGGAAGAATGTTTACCTAAACTACTAGACAGGAATGCATCGGATGAGGAGCGGAGCAGATAATCTTGAAGGTGAAATACAGTTTTTGGCAGGCAACGGGCTGGATCAGGCACCGTTAGCCGCGCAGGGAGTAGGACAAAGTTCATGGATACAGATGCGGGCTCGGACTGGAGCTTTCAGAGGCAGAAAGCAGGAAAAGGCTTGATGGCAGAATTCAGGGCCTACTCGCCTGAACTGTAAAACGTGGAAAGTGAACCACATAAAGTCGGTGGCCTTTCATACTTAGGAACGGAATATCCGACTCAGTCATGGCGGATCTGAAAGAGGACATGTTGACGGTGGACGCACATGTATTTGCGTCTGCATAACTGGAACTGGAGGGAACATACATGTACTTGTAGCATGTACATGGAGCCGTTGGGGTCTAAGATAGGGGACATAACTGATCATAAAATTCATATTTCCTCATTCCCTCCTTGTCCCCTACGGACCCTCAGGAGATATCGATCTTCATCAATCCATCGATCTGTTCATATAGCATCATTTGTTCTTCTTTCTTCTTCCGGGATCTTGAACGAAAACTTGGATGCGGGATACACGAAGTGGCACACAGACCACAAATCGCTGGCCCACATTGTAGACATAAGCAGCAACTGAATAGTATGAGAAAGCCAATACCTAGGAAGGATAGGATCCTCCATCCCCAGGCTGACAACACGCTCCAGAACCAACCGGACCAAGTCCAGGTGCCTGGACTCTGGTGTATCTGGCTTACAATCTTATGAAGGCGAGTTATGGCTTTATATACTGACGGCGAGTTTTCTGGTATGAAAACACAGCAACTTGATCCGATGACCCTACAAGCTCCGCCCCTATCGGCCAGAATGACGTCAAGGACAAGACGATTTTGAAGCACAACAATCCGCATCGCAGACTGCTCCTCTGTTAAATTGCCTAGGGCGGAAGTAGTCTCATTCACTACTGCTTCAAGGGTTCTAGTTAATCTACGTATCAGTTTACTATTAGTGACTGTACCTATATAGGGAAAGAAACCTTTATTGAAATCTGTGTATTGCTCCCATGCCGTTTCAGTGTAATCGACAATCGGGAGATCTCTCTGCTGTCTATTGTGTACTAAATGGGTATTTCTGTGATAGTCAGGAGGGGCTAGGAAAACAGGTGGCAGAAGGAATGCTATGTAACAGGTACCATCCCAATCTAGAGGTAAACGTATATATGCAGTCTGGCCACATATGAAGTAGGAATGACGAGATGCTCTGAATGTAGACTTGCCTTGATCACTGAATTTTATCACAGTGGTACATTTACTATGGCCCAGGTGTATGGAACCATTCTTTCTTACACATAATTCACCTTTAACTGGAAATACTGACATAGCAGGCAAGATTGGTGTAGCTTCGGATTCAACATTCAGAATCATGAGGTTAAGTGTAAAGTTACCTAATCCATATACTTCATTTTCTAGATCAGTTCCTGTTCTTTTGGGAAGTCCCTCCTTGTTAGGGTAGCAGACTTTAAGCAAAACTAGGTTCAGGTTTCCCCATACCCAGTTGTCTTGATAAACTACGGAATTTGAATCTAGGGAATTAATCAAACTAAACCATGCTCCACAGGAGCCATTGTGTGTGAACGGATACGGAAAGAGAGGCAAAACTCCCTTATAGTTCTGATAGGGAGGGAGTCGGCCACATATCCAACAATTGGTAGCATTGCTGGTCTGATGGGAATGATGTAACATACTAATAAAAGTGTTGTTGCGCAGAGCAAATCTATAAGACAACTCATGCGGAGGTAGTTCGCTAAAAGAATGTTCAGCAGTAACATTGTAAGCACGCTTAGAAATAGGGTAATACATATGTAGCAATACACTAGAAATGATGATCAGAAAACTTAGAAAAAACAAAATTAATAATGTCATTATGCAGTGACTATGAAGCGATTTACAGTACGCATGTTTTTTAAGCTGTATCTGTCTATTTCTCTCTCTATTTCGGTCTAGAGGATACATGTCAGAGACAAATTCAACCGATTCACCTTGGAGAGGACTTAAACAATCAAATTGTCTGACTTGCTAGACCTGAGTTTCAGTTTATAGAGTTCGTTCTCCGACCTTTCAACCAAGGGGAGCTTTGAGTCTGTCTGTGAGGGAATACAGGGCTGAGTGTTCACATCGGACGGTAGTCCATAAAATTTCTTGATATGGCTCGAGTGCAACCACCCTTTACGTCCCTCAATCTTCACGGCTGTCCTTGTAGTCAGCAGTACGAGTTTGGGCGACTTCCACCTGGGCTCCAGCTGGGTCTTCCGGTCAAAATTCCTCACAAGAACCAGGTCACCTGGAACCACGTCATGGGGCTTCACCTCAATGTTATCGGGGAAAGCTGCAGCTACCTGTGAACGACAAGATTGTAGTGCAGACATCAAGGAAGCCAGGTAATCTGTCAGCATATTACAGTCAACATCAGTGATTTTACGAGGTATAGGCGTCCCCCACATATTTGGTGGTCTACCGAAGATCACCTCATAAGGGGATAGCCCTGTTCGAGAATGTGCTACCATTCTCATGTAAAAGAGCGCAACTGGTAAGGCTACTATCCAATCGACACCTTTTTCTCTACATATTTTGGACAATCTAATTTTCAGAGTTTGATTATGACGTTCCACGAGACCTGCTGCCTCGGGATGTCGGACACAGTGGAATTTCCATTGGTAACCTAACAGAAGTGAAACGTGTTTCATTAGTTCGGATGAGAAAGGCTGGCCGTTATCTGAGTATACAACACGTGGCAAACCATACCGTGGGAAGAATTCTCGAACTAGCTGTTTGGCAGTAGTCGGGGCAGTGTAATCTGAAACCGGGTAGGCTTCTGTCCAACGGGAAAGAGCACAAACAACTACAAGAACATATTTGAATCCTCGACATCGTTCCATCTGGATATAATCCATCTGGAGGACTTCAAAAGCGTGATCGGGAGGTTGGAATCCACCCTGCTCTACGGGAATGCTTTTACCTGGATTAAACTCACAACATATCATACAGGTACGTACTTTCTGTTTGGCTGCTGCTCGCAAGTGTTTGTTGAACCAAATGTGTTGAATACTGTCTAGCATAGCTTTTTCTCCTAGGTGCGCTGGACTATGTATTGTGTTAATGATGACTTGAACCATGGAGTCGGGAAGAAACCATATAGATTTTTCCTTCGTCATCCATCCGTGATCCATTTGGATCCCTCCTAATTCAGTCCATTTCTTTATTTCTTCTGATGTAGCATGTGTCTGTATGTCAATTACATCAAGGGCGGGATCCTTAACTGTCATGCAATGTGTTGGTGTCGGAACTATTGTCTTTGTCGTGTCAGTTGTATGAGTCTGATTCTGAGCAGTCTGTTTAGCTGTTCTGTCAGCTAGGTCGTTACCCTGAGAAATGATGTCGGTAACCTTTGTATGAGCTTTGCATTTCATAATCGATATTGCAGTAGGTAGATGAATTGCGTCTAATAGAGCTTGAATGAGGGGTCCGTGTTGGATGTGGGCACCGTGAGAAGTTAAATAACCTCTCTCTCGCCATAGTACGCCGAAGTCATGGACGACTCCGAATGCATAACGTGAATCTGTGTATATGTTGACTTTCTTATTTTTTGCTTGAATACAGGCTTGTGTCAGAGCGATGAGCTCTGCTGCTTGAGCTGACAAAGTGTTAATACAATTCGTTTCAATGACTTCAGTGTCTGTTGTGACTGCGTAAGCGGCCACTAACTCTCCTGTACTTGTTCTCATACATGAACCATCTACATACAATGTTAGGTCCGGATCTGATAAGGGGATGTCTGTCAAGTCTTGTCTGGGTTTCGTCGTGATAGTAATGACTTCAATACAATCATGTGCTAATGGATCTTTTCCGTTTACTGGCAAAAGTGTGGCAGGATTTAATGTATTACAACGTCTGATTTCTATGTGTGGCTGAAACAATGTTAATTCATAACCGGTGAGTCTTGCTATAGTCAAGTGTTGTGTTTGTGTGCGGTTCAAGAGAACCTCTACTGCGTGTGGTACTTGTACTGTTAATTGATGTCCTAACACTATGGCATCGCTTTGTCTGATTGCTAAAGCTGTTGCTGCCACTGATTTCAGGCACGCAGGAAGAGCCTGAGCGACGGGATCCAATGTACTGGAAAAATAAGCACATGGTTTGTGTGATCCTGCTTGTTCCTGAGTGAGTACTGACAAGGCAGTACCTTCGCGTTCTGTAACAAAGAGTGTAAAAGGCTTACTGTAACATGGTGTTGCCAAAACAGGTGCTTGGCATAAAGTTTTCTTTAAGCTTTCAAAGGCATGTGTATGTTCTTGAGTCCAAGGGAGGACAGTCGATGTGGCTGCCTCCTGTGTTGTCAACTGAATGAGTGGTTTTGCTAGAAATGCATATTGAGGGATCCACTGCCTACAGTATGAAGTGAGGCCTATAAAAGCCCGCACCTCCTTTTGTGTTTTGGGTGGTGGCATGTTAGCAATTAACTGGATGCGATCGGGTGTAAGCTGTCTTCCCTCCTTGGACAGCAAGTGCCCAAGGTAAACAACTTGCTGGACACAGAATTGCAGCTTAGAAGGGGACACCTTGTGCCCCTTGTCAGCCAGAAATTGTAAAACCGTCAGTGACGCTTTTTCACATTCAGGTTCGCTTCGGGCGGTGATCAGCAGATCATCGACATATTGAAGCAAGGCAGTGTTAACTGGCATGTGGATACTGTCAAGTTCTCGTTTCAGTGCTTGGCTATAGATGCTGGGGCTTTCTGTGAATCCTTGAGGTGCGCGTGTGAATTTAAAACTTCGTCCATTTAAACTGAAACCGAACAAATATTGACTTTCCGGATCTATTGGGACGCTAAAGAAAGCATTCTTGAGATCAATTACAGTAAAGAACGTTGCTTCTGAATCAATAGCTGTTAATAATGAAGAGATATCTGGGACCACAGGGTATTGTGGTACAATACATTTATTTAATTCGCGCAGATCAATAACTAATCGATATACTGGTGGTGTTTTTGGATCCGTTCTTTTAAGAATCGGAATTATCGGGGAATTACATATATTGGAGTCGGTTTCCACAACCATTCCTTGTGCAATGAGCTCGTCAATGATTTGCAGTAAAGCCACAACAGCATCAGGTGGTAACTTGTATTGTCGCATTCGTGGTAATACCACTCCTGTTTTTAGTGTAACTCGATATGGTGTAATGTTCATGCAACCAACATCAGTGGGGCCTTGTGCCCATAAATGTGTAGGTAAATTCTGCAGCCGGTGATCCATGTCTCTGGACACGTAGTGACCTTTGAAGTCACGTAGAAATAATCGTACTCCTTCCGGAGAACAACATATTATAGCTCCTAGAGCTTTCAATGTTTTTATACCTAACAAGTTTTCTGGACATGATTTAGTAAGCAATAAATCTGTAGTTCGTGTCAATGGACCAACCGTAAGTGGTAGGGGTTGCGATACTTCATTAATGATAGGCTTTCCTGAGAATCCAAGGGAAATATTCTGTGAGCCTGAGAGGGGTGCCCCTGGAACTTCACTGCGTCGTATAGTTGTTCTGCTTGCCCCTGTATCAAGTAAAAACTTTCTGTCTTCCCCTAATAGTTCACTATGTACATAAGGTCCCTCTTGATCTACAGGAACCTCGATAAGGGGTAAGCCAACTTCCCTCTCTAGGCTATTTCATGTGTATCGCTGATAATCGGGATAATCAGTTTGTGCATACTGGTACATCTGCTGTGTCGTTGCTTGTGTTGCAGCAATAGGCTGCGCTTGTGGTGTTGCTACGGTCTGTTGCGGAGCTGGCCTAGATTGTGCATGCTGAGGGATTTGTTGTTGATTCTGATCCTGTCTAGGTGGACGTGGTCTTTCCTGGGTTCTACCCGTGGCGATATTATGTTTCAGAACTGGACAATCGTGTATATAATGACCTTGTTGTTTACAATAGTTGCATGTCCCTTTCGTCGGACCTGCGGAATCACCCTTTTTATGACCATCAGCTGGAACTGACTGAGCCACAAGCATTTTCATTTTCGTGTCTTTCATACGTCTTTGTTCATGTTCTTGTTCTTCTCTAATTCTATTGTGGTGATATTGTAACATCTGTAACATCTGTGACGGGGTGTTACCTTGCCAGGTACTCTCAAATTTCAATACTCTATTCTTAACTTGTGGTAGGGAATTTTCAACTAATTTTGTCACAAACAGATGTGGATATGACTCGCTACTTGCTTTTATGCCACTATTAATACCAAAACATTTTTCAAATCGGGAATAGAAATCACTAGTGTCTTCATCTTGCTTTTGCTTACAGGCTGAGATTGCACCCCAGTCCTCCTTTTTCGTAGTTAATAAACGTGGCAGTACCTGCACTAGTAATCCTGGTAGTGCTGTAGTCTTTTCCCCAAGCCCTGATCCTGCAGCTCGGGCCTTTTCTTCGTTTTCTAATGCTGTCCAATCTATCTTTTGGTCTCCCACCTCCCATTCCTTTTCTTTGAGTTTCTCGTAAACACCGGCAGGCATTAATACTTTCAATATTTTCATAATGTCGGGGTAGGTATACTCTCCCATGAGTAACATGTCTTTTATCTCACGGTGGAAACCTGCTGGATCCTTGTCATGGCTGGGTACTACTTTCTTCATTTCTAATAATTCAATTTTAGTTATAGGCGTGTACACAAACACGCGTGTAAAATTATTGTCTTCACCTCTTATTGGGTGTACTTCGCGTAAGGGATTCTGTCTATCTATATGATTCATCTTTCTTCCCATAGTGGGAACTGGAACATGTTCTGGGCATACGAAAACTATATACTGGTTTCGAAATTCTAGAATTTCTTTAATTAAATCAGTACCTGAACCTCTCCATTTATTCGTGAGTAATTCTGTCAATATGTCAGGTAGGGGTCCAGGATCGGAGTGTTGGCTTTTATATAATATAAGGAGGTGTTGAATCATGTATATACCAGCTAAACGTTGTTCGTCTGGGGCAAGGTTCAGAAACGTGTGTGCTAGTGCATCATCACTGTATTTGCCGGGACTGTCAGCCCATTGTACTGCTGACCTGGCTAATTCTTGTTCATCCATGGAATCGAGCATATGGTACCCCCTTCGGTCTCGGAGTAGTTTATCAGCAGCTTGGAATAGGTGTTCAGGAGATCTTGTATTTAACATAGGGGCTTGAAAATTTCTGTTACATTCTGGACGTATCGGATGTATCGGACCATTAAACCATCTGGTATTATTAAAAGATCTTCCTTTACCTACATAAGCCATTGTCTCTAAGTGTCCTGTGTGCATTTCTGATTCTTCGTCCTCCTCTCCCTCTGATTCATGTTGGTCTGTCTCTAATCTTTCTTTATGTATTCGTTCTACTTCTTTGCGGATCTTTCGGCACATAACTACTATACATGTCTGTTTATCGTGTTTCCCTTCTGATATATTCTGACCCCATTTGGTAAGTACTTGTATTTCCTTCTGCTCTACCTCAGGCCTGTCTTGGTTTCTGATCACACAGTTTATGAAGAAGCGTAACAGTTGTCTCTGTACATCCACTTTCTGGTATTCCATGGCTTCGTCAATACTCTCAGGGCCTCGCCCTGATTGGACAAAGTGGTATATATTATCTAAATGTGCCACCATTCCTGGTAGCGTCGCTAAATACCTTGAAGCTCGTCGTATACGTAGTGATGACAGCAGCATACCGTCCCGTCTACCGGGCACAGGATCATATCTACAATCCACTAGATGCTCTTTAAACATGTCGGAAGTTGCTAGTTGGGGTGTACGTTCGTATGCTAAATCTCTAAGGGATAATTTATTTCCTCGGGGTGGCGTGGCAAAAATTTCTGTCGTACCTCCTGTCGCACCGTCTGAGGTGCTAGGCACGAAAGGATTTGTTGGATGTAAGATAGGAACTGTAGATGTAGGAAAAGCGGTAGAAACAGATGGACCTGTGGGAATGTGCATAGGAGTTTGTTGTTGCGGGGATACAGACGGATGATCTTGGCGTTGAGCACCATCGGTGGGCGGTGTGTGTGGCGGAGCATTAGCATATTCAGGAGCTACATCGTCTAAATAGGAAGAGAGGAAAACGTCTTTTGCTGTTTTGGGATGTGCTTTTATCGGGAGTAATGGAGGTGTCAAGCCTTTTGGTATTTCCGGGGTGGCCTGAGGTAACCCTTCGGCCAGAAGAGGATACATACCATTCATAAGAGTGTTTCGTTGTCTATCTACTTGTTCTGTTTTTACTCGGGTACCTTCCTCAATTAATATATTTTCTCGGGCTTTATTTGAATTCTCCCTACTTTTCTCTTCCTGTCTGAGCGCTTTTTCTGTACGTCTATATGATTCTTTACGCCATAATTCAATGGCATCTTTCTGTGACTGTCTGGTTTTCTTTTTCCATAATACTTCTTCTACTCTCATGATGCAATCTGCATCCCAGGTCCCAGCTGCGGGCCATCTCTGACTTTCTAGTAAATCTTTGGTGTAGTCCACCCATAAATCAAGAAATAATACGGCATCTAGGCCATGTTTATGATACATAAAGTACCCTGGAGTGTCCCTAGGTGGAATGGGAACAGCTTCTTCGAGTACCCCTTTTCTGGTTTTGATCTGTCTTAATTTTGAAAAGAGCGGCATTTTTAGACCTTATTACTTAATCTTGAACACACTTAATACAATAAACACAATAATGAACAATCATTCACACCACAATATGTAGAACGTATTAAACAATTTAACATTTAACAGTTTAACGAACGATGATAACTAATAGGAAACTAGTTACTGACATAATACTAACACTAAATAATACTGAATTATATGCAAGACATACTAGATATATTGCTAAACAGTACAGATACACTGCTGAAACAGTGCAGACCGGATTTGTGTACCCAAACCCGTCTTGACCGGCACAACCTATGTGCACGTCTGAATGCCTCCCCGGCAACGGTACTCACCGGGTAGCACGGAACGGAAGGCCTCTGAACTGAACTGAACTGGACCGGACTGGACTCGACTCGGCTGGACTCGGAACTTCAGAACCTGGTGGGCCTCTGTATACCTCGGATCTTGCTCTCTCAGCTAGGCTCTGGTCGGGATACTTCGCACTTCTCACCGCCTCGTCTGGGTGTTGATCGCAGCCTCAGTCGCCCCCGCTTGGCCGGAGGGAGATACAGGAAATCCTGCAGGTACGCGTTTTTGTCTGTTCAGCTGTGGCAGGAGACCGGGCCTGCAACGCACCTCCGGCGCGTGAGATGAGAAAGTGTCCCTGTTCGGGCGCCAATTTCTGTGGTAAATATTTAATTACCGGTACTATTTTTTATGCGGTAAAGTCTAGTAAGAATAACTCAGTAAAAATAAGAGGCAGAATCCGTGGTATTAGAGGTTCTGAAAGGCTTTATTCCTCTACAAAGGAATTACAGTTCGAACCATAGGCTTCAAATTCCATCACCACGAGGGTTCAGGAAGGGAAGGCAATACATTATTGACAAGTAAAGGTATTTATATGAAAAGCATTACATTAAGACAGATGCAAGAGGCGTAACAGCTGATAATACAGATAATACTACACATACGTAATGAAAATAGGCGTAAACATAGGCGTAACTAGAAACGTCATTAAACATGATGTCACAAGTGGGTGGATCCATAAGAGAATCCTGCAATGTCAGCAGAAATATTTGGCAGAGATGCGCGCGTAGCCGCATGACGTGTGATTGACGTGCAACTAGAGGGTGAAGGGGACTTGACATTTAGCTCTATATGTGGAGACAGAAGTCTGAGGGGTCATGTCAACCTAATCCCAAATCATATCTAATATCTTATGTTTAAAGAACTGTATTATCCAAAAGGAAAAGTCTCTCGGGCGGAATCTATTCTATACTGACTGTTAGTGCGTGTACAAGCGTCTAAGTGTCTACATGAGATGCGAGGGGGCAGGAATCTTCCATGGTAACAGGGGCTATGAATTACTTGCATCAGGACAGTGAGGCCTGGCCCTTTGCTCGGTAGCTGGAAGAATGTTTACCTAAACTACTAGACAGGAATGCATCGGATGAGGAGCGGAGCAGATAATCTTGAAGGTGAAATACAGTTTTTGGCAGGCAACGGGCTGGATCAGGCACCGTTAGCCGCGCAGGGAGTAGGACAAAGTTCATGGATACAGATGCGGGCTCGGACTGGAGCTTTCAGAGGCAGAAAGCAGGAAAAGGCTTGATGGCAGAATTCAGGGCCTACTCGCCTGAACTGTAAAACGTGGAAAGTGAACCACATAAAGTCGGTGGCCTTTCATACTTAGGAACGGAATATCCGACTCAGTCATGGCGGATCTGAAAGAGGACATGTTGACGGTGGACGCACATGTATTTGCGTCTTCATAACTGGAACTGGAGGGAACATACATGTACTTGTAGCATGTACATGGAGCCGTTGGGGTCTAAGATAGGGGACATAACTGATCATAAAATTCATATTTCCTCAGAGGCAAGGGGAAGAGAGGGAAGATTGAGGGGAAGGTTGATGGAGAGGGGAGGGGAAGGGAGAGGGTGAGGGGAAGGGGAAAGGGAGGGTGAGGGAAAGGGGAAGGGAGAGGGTGAGGGAATGGGAGGGTGAGGGAGAGGCAGAGGGGAAGGGAGGGGGAATTGGGAGGTGAAGGGAAGAGATAGGGAGAGGGGAAGGGAAATGGAAAGGTTGAGGGTGAAGGGAAGGGAGAGTAAGAGGAGAAGGGTGAGAAGGGTGAGAAGGGGAAGGGAAGGGAGAAGGTGGAGGGTTGAGGGAGAGGGGAACGAGGAGGGTGAGGGTGCATGGTCGGGGTAGAGAGGGAAGAGAGGAAAGGGGAAGTGTGAGGGTAAGGGAAGGGTGAGGGGAAGAAGGGAGAGGAGAAGAGAAGTGAGTAAAGGGTGAGGTGAAGAAGGGAGAGGGAAGAGAATGGGAGGGTAGGGAGAGCAGGGAAGGGAGTAGGGGTGGAAGATGAGGAGGAGGGAGAGGTGAGAAGGGAAGGGTAGGTGAGAAGATGGGGAGGGAAGAGAAGAGATGGAAGCGAAGGGAACGAAACGGAAGTTGATCGGAAGAGAGGGGAAATGGAGTTTCAAGCCAGTTTCAAGTCCGTTTCAAGTCAGTTTCAAGTTTGGTTTCAGTTTGGTTTCAAGTTTGGTTTCAGTTTGGTTTCAAGTTTGGTTTCAGTTTGGTTTCAAGTTCGGTTTTCAGTTCAGTTTTCGTTTGGTTTATAAGACTCACCTTGTCCCTTTAGACCCATCCCCACCCACTTCTTTTTTGGAGCCTGATAGGCCCCTGCTGCTTCCGCCTCTTGCGGGCCTCAGCTCCAGCTGCCAGCAGTGGTCCTCCCTGTCCGGTGCTCATGAGTGCAATGCTGCGGCTGCCTGGTTACCAGCATTTTATACCAAGGACACGTCACAATAGAGACTTTTCAACGTGTCATCATACATCACTGGTTTATGGGCGATTGTGTCTTTCAGTGTAAGGGGGAGGGAGCAGGCGAGACACGGTTTTAAATACATTTCCTGAAAAAAAGCAAAAACCTATTCAGTCACAAAAATAATCCTGCGATGAACCTCAAGATCTCATCCTACGCGACATTCTTCCCCATCAGTGGCCTCTGCTTGTCTCTGCTGCAGCGGCGGCCTTCCCTCTGCACTTAGCTCCGACCAAGTGACATCACATTGGAGGGCCCGGCCTGTCATAGGTGTTTCATTCACAGGATTCTGCTGCTGGTGCTAGCGCGGACCTCTTGACATCACAATGGAGGGCCTGGCCTGTCAGAGGTGTTCCATTCACAGGATTCTGCTGCAGGTGCTAGTGCGGAACTCGTGACATCACATTGGAGGGCCTTGCACATCACAGGGGTTCCATTCACAGGATTCTGCTGCTGGTGCCAGCGCTTACCTCGTGACATCACAATGGAGGGCCAGTCACAGGTGTTCCATTCACAGGATTCTGCTGCTGGTGCTGCTGGGAAGGCGGCGACCTAAGGCTGATTGTCACAACTTGCTTGCACGCACACATCCATCCTAACACGTGCGCAGACACTTACACAGGGGTGTCACTCCGGAGTATACGAATACTCATTTTGGCATATCACCCCCCCCCCCCCCATGAGCTGCGAGGGCTTACATCGTCTTTAGAGAGGGCAGGAGAGGAGGAGGGGGAGTAGCCATAAGCCTAAAGGACTGCTTTGACTTCGTTATTATGCATCTAGATAACTTTGAGGGAGTTCAGATCCTAGGTTTCTCCTTGAGGGAGCGGAAGGGCAGCTCTCTTTCTGGAATACTGTGCTCCTGTCCTCCAGGCTATGCCATTTTTTTGTGCAATTCTCCTCTGTTTATGACTCAAATTTGGGCCTCTCACACTCCCAACTTTTTTATTCTTTTGATTTTAATATTTGGGCGGATGAGACAGTGCAATACTCGAAGGACCGACAGGGTTCCTGTGAAGTGCTGGAGTACAGCAACTTGTGCCTGGGCCCACCCATCAGGAAAGGCATACACTGGACCTTAGTTTTGCATAGGGAGATCTTATCTCCGTGGGGGGGGGTTACTCCTCTGAGTTAGTCAGACCAGAAGGGTGGCCTTCTATATCAAGTGTCCAAAGTATTTAACTCCAGGCTGGGGGTCTACAAAGCCAGTTCCTCGTAGAGCATGGGCCAAACTGGCCCACATAGTGGAAACGAATACCTTTAATCTGGGAGCAGGCTTTGGTAGTATAGTGTGAGGTCGAAGACAACTACAATGCTTTACAATGGAGGATTACAGAGGCTCTAGATAAAGCAACATCTCTTAAAGGGGTCAAAGCCTGCTTAAGACCTTCTGCGCCTTGGCATACCTAGACTTTAAAACAGGCTAAATTGGCTTGTAAAAAGCGTAAGAGAAAATGGCACATGTCTTATTTAGTTGAGTATAAACAACAATTAAAGTCTGCCTTAAACAGCTATGAAAATATGTGTGCAAAGCTTAAGAGGAATACCATGCCCAAGCCATTCTAGGAGCTTCAAATAGCACGAAAAAGATATTTGATATTGCTAGTGAGTTATCTGACCCAGAGTGCACTAAGCAGGCCATTAGGCCTTCTCAGACTTTATGTGACACTTTATCGATTTTTCTTGACAATAAGCTCCAGAACATTATTTTCCATATAAATCTTCCCAGATCCCCTTTGTTCTTTTCACAGGCGGGGGATGCCACTTTGGACAAAATTATTGCAACCTGTACTAATAAACTTGAATCCTTCGAAATGTTGACCGAGGAAGTTTAGGGCAGCAGCGATGTCCATCTCTTCGGGCTCTTTACTAGACCCATTACCTCCAAAAGCCTGGAAACTGTTAGCAGATTGTGTGTTTCCATCACTCGTAAACATTTGAAATCACCTTTGGAAATGAGCCAAGTTACAAGTGCCTTGAAAAGAGCACTAATAACTCCTATTAAAAAAAACCTCAGTGGACCTGTCTGACCTTAGCAACTACAGGCCTATATCTCAGCTGCCTTTCCCAGTTAAAATTCTTGAACGATATGTCAGCAAGAACTTATCGGCATATCTGGACGTCCTCGCCCTCTTAGAGGAAGTACAATCTGCCTTCAGGCCACTCATGGCACCAAATCCGCATTAGTTCTGGCTTTGGATGAGTCGTGGATCAGGGTCAAATGGCAGCATTGGTGCTACTTGATCTCTCAGCCACCTTTGACACAGTTAACCACAAGATACTCATTTCCGGATCATGGGAGATCGGGTAGGTGGGCGAGTGCTTGACTGGATCCAAACTTATCTAACAGATAGAATGTAAGCTACATCGCTCACCCCTTTTCGCTCCATGTTTAAATCAGTAGAGCATGAAGTGCCCCGGGTCTCAGCACTAAGATCAGTTCCTTTCAATATATATCTGCGCCCGCTTGCAGCTCCTATTAGATCTTAGTGTATCAACTTTGTCAACTCCGCAGATTACAAACAGCTGATCCTCTCTTTGGATAACTCTCAGTCAGAGCTACTGGACTTGTTTCACAACTGCCTAAGAGATTTTGGGAATCGGCTGAGCAGCAACTCCTTAAAGTTTAATGTAGACAAAACATGAGATTCTTTGCTGCTCGACTGATAAGCCAGACGTCTTTCTAATTTCCATCCTTGGTCGAACAGTGTCAGCCTGGCAGTGTCATCCACGGTCCATAATTTAGGGTTCTACTCTGACAACAATTTATCCTTGGAGCCCCATGTTAACAAGGCTGATGTGACCTTTTTTGCCCTGCTCCGCACTCTTAGTAAAAGCTTACCTATTTTACCACCATCTGCAAGGGTATTTGTAGAACCGTGTATGATCCTGAGCTGACTTGACTATTGTAATACTTTTTTGTTAGGCGCCCCAGAATTCCTAGTCAAAAGACTCTATCGAGTATAAGCGAAGGCCACTAATCCTTTTTAATAGGAGTCATTAGTGCTCTTTTCAAGGCGCTTGTAACTTGGCTCATTTCCAAAGGTGATTTCAAATGTTTACGAGTGATGGAAACACACAATCTGCTAACAGTTTCCAGGCTTTTGGAGGTAATGGGTCTAGTAAAGAGCCCGAAGAGATGGACATCGCTGCTGCCCTAAACTTCCACGGTCAACATTTCGAAGGATTCAAGTTTATTAGTACAGGTTGCAATAATTTTGTCCAAAGTGGCATCCCCCGCCTGTCTGAATGTACCTGGGCACTGTTCGTCTTCTCGAACTCTGGCAGAGCTCCATTGGCTTCCAGTGAAAGACAAGAATGCGCTCAAATCATCATGTATTGTTTTCAGAGCAATTCACTAAATTGCCCTGTTTTTCTGCAAAGGAAATGTAAAAGTTATATACCTCCGATAGATCTTCGCTCCTCTACCTCAAACCTTCTATGCATTCCTAAATTTCAGAAGGGTAGACAGGGTGGCCAAGAGTTCTCAGTCAGGGCCACACAACTCTGCAATAATCTTCCTTCTTCTCCAAGAGCTTGCCAAAACCTGCTTCAGTTTAGGAAAGCACTTCAAACTTGTTTTTTCCTTGTATAAATACTCAGAATGTCCTTCAGGTTTCTCCCGTTCTTGGAGGCTAGCGCCAGGATATCTTTGAGGTCGCAGTTGCACTTTATAAATCCTACAACATCAGTGTCTTATCATTTAAGGAATCAGGCTTTTCGGGGGCATGGACACGTCAGTGACCAAGATGGCCTCACGGCGCTGGAGCTCTGCCAGACAGGGCTCCAATCCTGTGTCGGATGGGACCGTTGTGCACCTGAAACTAGCCCTGAGGCATTGGGGCTTGTCCTGTACTGCTTGGTGGAGGCTGTGACTGTACCCAGCTACTCCCTGTGGCCGCAGTGCTTTGATGGAGGAATCCGCCCTCAGCAACCGCTGCGCGCCTCGGAGGCCATGTGGTGATAGGGTTCATGGGTGAGCCTGAGGCATGGGGCAGCCAGTGCCTTGAGCGCGATCCAGACTATCCCTGCTGCATCAAAGGCAGCAGGATGCCATCGTAATCCCACCCTGACTCGCCTGCATCGCAACTGTGGCCTTGACTACTGGGACTGGTGCATGAGGCCGCAACGTGCTGAGCACTGTACCGCCCAGGATCCGCGATCCCGACAGCACTGAAGCCGCGGTAGACCACTGGGGGGAAAATCTTGTGGGACTACGCTACCGAGGCAGAGGGTCACATTCTGGCCCCTACTGACTGCAACATACACCTGATAGGATTGTGCCCCTGAAAATGGCTGCCTCGTTGACTGAACCACCCTGAAAAGCCCCTCTGGCACCTCCCAACAGCATGCACCCTGCTCCGTCATACGCCCTCAGGAAGACACAATGATTGCTGTGCCATTCCCTTGCTGCCTGTGCTGTATTTGCAATGGTACATTCCATACTTTGCCGCTTCTTACTCTCCTGGCATGGGGACTCAGGGACCTGAGCACCGACTGCTATCTGTGCACATGCTTCCCACTTGGTCATATTCTGAGGTCCCACCCATAAACATCGGCCCAAGACCCTACCAGCGGCTACCACCGTCAGTGGGGTGGACTGCGACTTGACAGCGCCCACTAATGCAATGATACCGGGCGACCCAAAACAACGTAAGCTGCATTTTGAGAAATTAAAAACTACTGGCAGAGCAGAGAAGGCATCAGGCATGAAGAGTGGCGCGACGGGCAGCCCTACGGTTGAAAAACCAACTGAATTAGGTACCATCATGAAAAACTCAAGACAGGTTTTCGAGCCAAAGATGCATGCTTTGATACTATCTGCAGCTGCCTAGACCACATGGGCGAACGCCTGGACAGACAAGATATGTGAATTGTGGGGGCAGAGGAACAGATATTCGGACTAGAGGACACCTCCACTGCAGTTGTGAAAAGACTGGAAAAGCTGGAGGCATGCCTGACAGCAATGGCCATTAAAATGAAGACCTGGAGGCCAGGGGGCACCAAAATAACATCTGCAATTTGGGAGTCGCAGAAACATTGAACACAGGGCGATTGGACCTATTGGTTGAGCGACAACTCTCTCGCCTACTGGGGAGGCAGAACTTTACACCTACAGTTGTTGTGGAATGTGTGCACAAGTCTCTGGGTCCCCATCTGGTGGCGAGTGCCCCCCCCACAACTAATAGTTGCCCGACTCCACAATTACAGAGACTGCAATGTCACGCTTCGAAGGGTGAAATCCCTGGGCCCACTCCAGTACCAGGGAGACACTATTTCGCTTTTTACGGACTTCATTGTGGTGGTCCAGGAGGCCCACCGCAGATTCAGCGAAGCCAAAGCTGTGGTGCGCAAACTGGGACTCAGATACCGAATGCTATACCCTGCCCGACTTCAGGTTGATGTCAATGGAAAAACCTGTTACTTTGACGCCCCAGCAGACGTGATGGCATTCTACAAACACCGAACCAGCGACCGCGGGTCCCCGAGGCGCTCAATCCCCGAACACACTGCACCTGACTCACAGATCCCTGCCAGCATGGAACTCTTCCCTCCCGGTTGAGAATCTCCATCGAGCTGCTTTCTGGCTGCATGATATGCGGTCTACTGGCACTGCCCTGGCCCTTTATTATTGCTCCTAGTGTGGGGCACACCGCTGATACTTCAACTCATCTGACTGCTTAGACCCATCCATGACCTCAATATTGTGCTGAACCTTTCCACACATTGAGCCGCCCATCAAGATGTTACTACTCCCCAATGGTTTTATACTACAACATAATTGGGGGGAAATGTTTTGCAATTCTTTGGCATTAATGGGATTCACTTGGCAATTATTTACCAGGCGTGGGAGGGGGAAGGAAGGTTGCTGTTATTGGGATGTTTAGGTTCGTTTGAATGTATTAGTTTGTTACCGTACCTATGTACCATACCAGATACACCACTGTTTTTTTTGTTTCTGATAGATGTCTTTACATGCTAACATCTGTTCATTTACGGACCCCGCCTTTATGTCTTGGAACATTTGTGGTCTCAATAACCCATGTAAGGGCAAGCAAGGGCTGCAACATCTGCAGCAGCACATCGTGGATATTTCCTTTTTTACTGGAGACTGACTTATCGCCCAGTCACCCACCCACCTATGCATCCTTATGGGGTCACATGTTTTTTTTTCCAGCAACAGTTCCCATTCCATAAGGAGCCTCCACATTGATTCATAAGCGACTAACTTTTCACCCCTACGCTATCCATTCAGACAAAGGTAGCAGATATATCTTAGTGGCAAGTCAGTCAGTCAGTCAGAAAGCTTTATTTCGGCTATCAGCCCTAAAAGTTCATTAAAACACAAAATATATAATACATAGATCTAGGTATAAAATAGAAACACATAATCATAAAAGAAAAAGCAGTTATTACAAAAAATGGCACAGAAATTGCCTTAGTGAGATAGTAATCGTCTTCTGGTTAGCCACATTGAGAATAGATATTTGGCTATGACTGTAGCGTATAAAGGGGAACAGTCATACTTCAACAACCTGAACAGATCTCTATAGTTCCTAGCCCCTATGTTTTTTGCAAGTTGGATTATCCATTTTCGACGAGAAATTTTATAGGCTGGACAGAAGAGTATAGCATGGACCTCAGTTTCTTCGGAGGCACCACACCCGGGGCAAAGTTGCCAAACTGAACCAACCCACTTATTCGTTCTCGAAAAAAACGGGAGCGAACCATGCCTAAATTGTAGATATAGTTTTTTGGCAAGTACCGGGTGGATCAAATCTAACACAGGCTCAAAGCTATAGCTAATTTTTACCTCAAGAAATGCCGAGGTAAGATTAGCGGTATTAGCAGATTGGAAGATTTGGGTCAAATTTCGTTCCTCCAAAATTTTTGTCAATAGTCTTTTTGGAAGAAAGTAGCATGAGTCCACGGGTGTGAGCCAGAGGTCTTCTCTCCCTATCTCCTTCAGCGATTTCTTAACATATACTAACCAAGGAATGGTACCTGCCTTAGGAATCGACAAGATAGACTTCAGTTCCTCCTGAAAGTTTACCAATTCAGGGGTACTCCATAGTCGACGCCAATACATTATTGGTCTGGAAGCTACCAAGTCCGTGATGGATTGAATACCTAGGTCCATCCTAAGCGGCTGCATAGGAGTGCTCATTGGAAGTGCAAATAATTGTCTAAGAAAGTGGTTTTCTGACTTGGATAAAATCTGGGATGGCGTATGACCCCATAATTCAGCGCCATAGACTACCACCGCCCTAGCCTGGGTTTTATAAATCTCCACCAAAGGACTGATTAACTTTAGTGGGCTGTTTTTAAACATCTTAGTAATACCCCCTGTTATCTGAGTATATTTCAAGTTTATTTGTGAGATCTGGGGGCCCCAGGTCATTTTATTGTTTAAGGTCAAGCCCAGGTAATCAAATGTATTGACCCATTCCAGGGGCAAACCATCAAGCTTCGGAATAGGGCGGTTAGTGGTATCTGCATGGAGGACCATATATTTGGTCTTACTCACGTTAATAACTAAATTCCTTTTCCTGCAGAAAGCCGCAAAACCGTCCAGGACTCTTTCCATCCCCATCGGGGTCCTGGACAAAAGCAGAGTATCGTCTGCGAACATTAGTGCAGGAATTGTCCTACCTGCCAGCTTCGGAGCATCTATATCTCTTAGGGCTAGAATATCCTCTACCAGTCCATTTAAAAAAGAGCAAAAAGGGTTGGGGCTAGGACACACCCCTGTCTAACACCCTTTTCTACTCGAAATGGGTGGGTGAGTTCTCCATTAAGTCCAAACCTGACTCTAGCGAAGGTGTGTTGATGGAGTCGCTCTAGTAGATCACAAAGGTAGAGAGGTACTCCCATCCCCCTCAACAGTTCCCAAAGCTGGCTACGATCCACCATATCGAAGGCAGACTTTAGGTCAACAAACGTGAGATAAAGACTGCCCCCTTCTAAAATAGTGGTTTTCCAGTGGATCATTTGCAGCCTGAACAGTTGGTCCACAGTTGACATTTTGGCTCTAAAGCCCACCTGCAGAGGGGTCAGCATGTTATGATCCTCCATCCAGGTTTGGAGTCTCCCAAGAAGAGTATGCGCAAATATCTTCTGGGCGACATCGATTAAGCTAATAGGCCTATAATTGGCCGGATCAAGGGGAGAACCCTTTTTATGAATTGGAATGATCTCAGCACCAACCCATGTAGGTGGTAGTGGCATTCCAGCTAGTATTGCATTAAAAAGGCCATAAAGATAGGGAACCCAGATATCAGGCTCGCTTTTAAAGAGATCACCTGGGATCCTATCCAGGCCTGGAGCTTTGTTGGGTAGAACTTTACTTAAGGCCACTCTAACCTCACTAAGTGTGCACCTCTGGGGCGATCCCTGGGAAACGGGTAGAAAAACATTGGGATAAGGAGAATTATTCCCTACTGATAGCTTAGAGGCGTAGAGATCTTCAAAGTAACTACGCCATATTTCTTCTCCGACATTGGGTTGGAGAGCTGAGTTGGGACGTATCGATCCAGTTTTAACTAAGCTCCAGAACGATCTTAAGTCCCTATTTTTAAGTGCAGCGGAAATCTCCTCCCATCTGCTCTCTTCCCATTCTTTTTTTGCCTCATTTGTGATTTTCTTAAAAAAGGCCCTTGCTTCCTTAATTGATGACTTGTTACCATTTTTAAGGGTTATGAGAAGCAGTGTCTTTGCTTCTCTACAACTTTTGTTAAACCAGGTAATCTTCCCCCTCGTGGGAGCCGAATTTCTCCTGATTGCCCGCCTAAAATGGGTCTCAAGGGTGCTGCAAAGTTCTATGTGGGTGGTTCCGATCAGCTCGAGGTCCAAATGGGGCTCTAATATAGTAGCATCTCCCATTGTTTTCTCCAAGAGAGGGTAGATCTCAGAGTACATTGCACTAAGGTCCCTTTGCGATTGAACAATCTTCTCCCATCTGACTCTTCGATCAGCACAGGTTGTAATCAAGGGTGCAGGCGTAGGTGGGTCATTAACGGGGGTGGGGTAGTTGGTAAAACCCTCCATGGAAACAGCAATGGGGTTGTGATCACTTTTGCAGCGTTTGTTCACTTGAAAGTCCAGGATCCTTGACCAAAGTCCCGTACTGAGCATGATATAATCAATAATGGAGTTTTGGCCATATCTTTCAAAAGTTGGATTACCTGGGTTATCTGCAGGGAACCTACCATTGCATGCCCTTAGGGAGAAAGTAAGTGTTATTTGGGTGAGTTGTAGGACCAGTGGTGTCCATGCCTTCGTGGGATAGGTGTTAGTGGATGGTATGTCCCACACTTGATCTTCTTCCTGAGATACAGGGGAGATCAACCCATTGAGGGGTTCATAATGGCAATTAAAATCACCACCAATTATAAGATGGTCAGTGTTAGTAATTGAGGTCAAGAAGGCCTCTAGGGCAGTCAGGGTGGGGGACACTTGGCCATGGTTGACTGGGCGGGAATAAATGTTTATCAGGCTCAGATCTTGGTATTCCCGGAAGGACAATGCCAAGCACATAATATCCGGAGAATCGGTACTGATTTCCCTGATTGCACATCCAAGGTGGGTTCGTACCCAAATGGTTAACCCTCCCGACGGCCTACCCCCTTTTGGTCTTACTGCGGTTTCCCAGAAGGTGGCATTCCCTAGTCGATGGTAAGGCTTCAGTGCCCAAGTCTCTTGGAATAGACAGATGTCATATTCGTCTATAAATTCCCCTCAGTCGGTGAGTTCTAACAAACGTGAGAGACCCGCCACATTCCAGGATAGGATTTTTAATCCCGTGGCCCGGTTGATAGAATGGCTACCCGAATGTGACCTAAGGCGGATGGGTTTAATTCCTAAGGGAAAAGCTGGTTTATCCCTAGTGATGACCAAAGATCCCGATTCTATGGGAGTATCGGAAAGCAACATGTTGGTGTTGGGAATAGCAGAGCAGGGCAGTGCTAACTGAGACAAGGATGTGGCCATAGACTTCCACTCGGTCTGGTGAATTGTCCCTTTTATGGGACCTCCACCCAGATGCGAGATAGGAGTCGGAATCAAGGCAGAGGAGTTCTCAGGGCCAGCATCTACTCTCGGAATGTTCCCTTCTTTCTGTAGTTTACGACATTCATAAGTCGTTGCAAAAGGTCTTGCTAGTATCCCCCCTAATCTCAGGGCGTCCCCGGCGTCCCGGGCTTTCCAATTATCATAACCCAGAGGTGCCTGGTGGTGTGGAGATGCGACCCAACCCACCATATCCTCTATCTGCAAAGAGGCAGTATGCCCAGAATCAGAGTCGGGCTTCAGTCAGTCTATACGATCCAAGGGGCTGAACCTGTTGTGACAGGGTATATTAAAACGTGAAGGGTATGTATCAGACTCTTGGATTCCACTAGGGCCAAGGGGCGTCCCCGCTCTGCCCCATTGCGTATTAACTATATCCCTCCCGTAATTTGATGTTCCTAGCGGATAAAAATAAGAGAGGAAGGGGGTATGGATTCCATCAGCCATATTGGCCCGCCCCCCCTCCTCCACATATTTTACCACGCTAGGGTCTCTAAAACTGACAACAATACAATCTCCCCTTATGTTCTTTACGCCCTGGCCAACCCAATCTACTCTTCGTACCATCAAAATGTCCCCGGTCAAATTGGATGGCAGAGGTCTATTTACATTCAACCAATGAATTACCTTGTTCTTTAAGGACAGGTAAGATTCAACTCGTTCTTGGGGGAGTTCAGGTACACCAGTGAGGACCACAACATAAGGGCTACAATCTGGTGGGAGATCGAGTCTTGGGGCGTTCTTGGTGTTGGAGGGGATGTTAGGTCTGGGGTTAGTCAAGGGAAGGAAAAAGGGTTGGGGTTGGGATAAAGGTGATGGAACTACTAAGCTACCGGTTTCACAAGTTGCATTAGCCGGTTGTAGGGAGGCAGAGGGAGCAGGCCCGCCATCCTTGTCAGAGACTAGTTCCCTTCTAATTTGAACTAGATCGTGAGGGGAGGCGTGATCGATTGCCTGTCTGCTAGGCCTGTTAGAGGATGATATAAGTGATTGATGACAAGATGTTTTCGGGACTGGGTGTACTAAAGCCACTGCGTTGGACTGGATGGAATCAATTATCAGTGCTATTTTATTTTCCAATACAGATAAACGCTTGGCTAAGGGAGACAGACTTCCATCAATTACCGCAGCCATTCTATCCCAGAAGGCGCTGGGAGTCAGACCTCCCAGGGCTTTCTCAGGTGAGGCTGTACGGTTAGGGGAAGCTACAGAGTCCCGGAGCAGAATAATGTGTTGGTCATCTTCTGTCATGGGTGAATTCTGATCTCGAGTGGGGACTGGAATTTTTTTTTGTTTTTTCTTGGAGGGACATCTTATTGGGACCCCTTCGCGTTTCTTTCCTTTGGTAGCTGGTGGGTTCATCACTGAACATTTACTTCTAGCAGACTGGTCCGTCATTGACCTTGTTTTGGCACAATTAAAGATAGTAGCTGGAAAAGAGTGATCGACCTCAGTTGGCCTTGAGACAGAGGAATTAGTCGATATGAGTCCGACAGGGGAAGGGGGCTCACTTATCAAGACCTCTTCTAAAGGACGATCTTGGGGCAGGTGCGCCAATTTAGCAGGAGAAGGAGCAGATATAATAGCTCCCAGCGAGGAACGTTTCTCTAATAATGGTTCCACGGATAATCTACGTTCTGTGGCGGCGATCTCATAAGCCAGAACGTTACTTGCCCTAGTTATAAAATTGTCCAGAGTCCCCATAACATTACTCCCCTTAGGTGCCAACCTCAGAAGTCCAGTAGCCATTATTTGTTTACCTTTCAAAACGTGCCTGCCAGGAGGACGACCCAACCCAATCACGAACAGTCTCGAACGGCCTCAAACGGCCCGCTCTTAGCCCGGTCTTCGCCCCGAGCTTCGTCCCGCACGCGTCCCGCTGGCGCGGAAGATGAGATGAGTACTAAAGTAGGTAGAGAAGAGGGGGGCGGGAAGAGTACCCAGCTGCGCCGTGAGTGGTTGTGCGCAGGGAAAGCTAGTCCTCGCAGTCCCGCAGTCGCAGATCCAGGGATGAAGGAAGTCGCACCCAGCAGCAATTAGGCAGGAGTCAGGTGAGGCACCACAGTTTCAAAGGCAGAGAACGCTATTTATGCGGCGAGCGGCTCCCGCGAAGCAGGGGCCGCGAGTCGTTGCCTTGATGATGGTGAGAGAGGGCGGGAAGAGTACCCAGCTGCGCCGTGAGTGGTTGTGCGCAGGGAAAGCTGGTCCTCGCAGTCCCGCAGTCGCAGATCCAGGGATGAAGGAAGTCGCACCCAGCAGCAATAAGGCAGGAGTCAGGTGAGGCACCACAGTTTCAAAGGCAGAGAACGCTATTTATGCGGCGAGCGGCTCCCGCGAAGCGGGGGCCGCGAGTCGTTGCCTTGATGATGGTGAGAGAGGGCGGGAAGAGTACCCAGCTGCGCCGTGAGTGGTTGTGCGCAGGGAAAGCTGGTCCTCGCAGTCCCGCAGTCGCAGATCCAGGGATGAAGGAAGTCGCACCCAGCAGCAATTAGGCAGGAGTCAGGTGAGGCACCACAGTTTCAAAGGCAGAGAACGCTATTTATGCGGCGAGCGGCTCCCGCGAAGCGTGGGCCGCGAGTCGTTGCCTTGATGATGGTGAGAGAGGGCGGGAAGAGTACCCAGCTGCGCCGTGAGTGGTTGTGCGCAGGGAAAGCTGGTCCTCGCAGTCCCGCAGTCGCAGATCCAGGGATGAAGGAAGTCGCACCCAGCAGCAATTAGGCAGGAGTCAGGTGAGGCACCACAGTTTCAAAGGCAGAGAACGCTATTTATGCGGCGAGCGGCTCCCGCGAAGCGGGGGCCGCGAGTCGTTGCCTTGATGATGGTGAGAGAGGGCGGGAAGAGTACCCAGCTGCGCCGTGAGTGGTTGTGCGCAGGGAAAGCTGGTATTCGCAGTCCCGCAGTCGCAGATCCAGGGATGAAGGAAGTCGCACCCAGCAGCAATTAGGCAGGAGTCAGGTGAGGCACCACCTTTGCTTCTGGGCTCAGGGAGCGAAGGCTTCCACCCCAGGGGTCCAGAAACATGTCTCGTTGTGGCAGGCTGGTGTGTAACAGTCAGGGAACCCACCAGAGGCTGGTCGTTTTTCAGGGGGCATCTCTAAGATGCCCACTGAGTGCATTTTTCATTAAATCCCACACTGGCATCAGTGTGGGTTTAACGTGCTGAGAAGTTTGATACCAAACTTTGTAGTTTTCAGTATGGTCATTATGGTGCTGTGGAGTTCGTAATGACAAACTCCCAGCACCATATATTCTTATTGGCATTTTCTGCACTTACAATGTATAAGAATTGGATTAGACACTGTAGGGGTACAGGGCTCATGCACCTGTATCCTCAGCACTGGTATAGTGCACCCAGCTAGAGGGGTGACCCACCTATGCCAGGGCGGTGGGTTGTAGGCATGGCACACAGGGATGTGTGCCATATCGACTCTTCACTTTGTTCTGCACCAAAACACGCAGCCTGCAATGGCAGTGTGTGTGTGTAAAGCTACAGGGCCTCTAAGGGTGGCACAATAAGTGCTGCAGCCCTTAGAGGCCTTCCCTGGCCACAGTGCCCTTGGTACCTATGTTACCTTTTACAAGGGACTGACATGTGCCCAGAGAGGTGCCAATTGGGGTACAAGGTACAGTTTTGGGGAAAGAACACAGGCCCTGGGAAACTGATTGGCAGCGACCCAGGGCACATCAAGTCAAAGTGCATCAGTAGTCTGGTAAAAAGTGTGGGGGGAAGGATACTGCAACAGAAACCCAGCTTCATACACTTAGTCATATCTAAAAGTATTTCCGTATGTTCCCATAAACGTGCTGATCTGGTGCTCAGTATGCGTTTCAATGCAATAGTCCCTATTTCATGCTTTATGCTGGTATATAAAGCTATAATGTCCAGTGTTACCAATGTCATATTTGGTTCTCATGTGATGTCAGTTAATAAACTCAAAATATGTTTTGTGTCCTTTATATAGGATGGACGGTTGACATAAAAGGTTGCAGAAAAATGTCCACATATTCCCGGAGTTTTTTAGTCAGGCCACCTATACTTGAGACTTTGGGTCTTCCCGGTGGTAACGGGAGATCCTTGTGTATCTTAGTAAGGGTGTAAAGGCATGGATATCTTGGGCGGTCCACCTTCTAGTGCACGGGTACTCATAGTACGGCCCGCGGGCCGCCAGCGGCCCGGCAAGCCTTGCTTGGCGGCCCGCAGACCTTGCAGACATCGTACCTGTGCTTTTAAAATTTTTTTAAAGTGTCAGCAAACACCGCCGGTTGCAGCAGGGCAGAGCTATGGGGGCCGAGCGATTCTTTTAAAGACCATTCACTTGTTAATGAGGCTTTGTTGTATTTCACCTCTTTTTAGCTAAGAAGAGGTGAAACAACAAAGCCTCATTAACAAGTGAATGGTCTTTTAAAGACCTGTGAAGTACTCGGTTGCAGGCTGTGTGTGTGCCCGGGAAGCAGCCTCAGCCCAGGGTGAGGTGACAGAGGGTGAGGAGGACAGCAGGGTGTGAGAGCAGCGGGTGAGGTGACAGAGGGTGAGGAGGACAGCAGGGTGTGAGAGCAGCGGGTGAGGTGACGGAGGGCAGCAGGGAGTGAGAGCAGCGGGTGAGGTGACAGAGGGGGACAGACAGAAGGAGACAGATGGGGACAGAGGGAGGGGGACAGACAGAGGGAGACAGATGGGGACAGAGGGAGGGGGACAGACAGAGGGAGACAGATGGGGACAGAGGGAGACAGATGGGGACAGTGGGGGTACAGGGGGGGGACGGAGGGGGAGACGGAGGGGGAGGCGAAGGGGGGAGACGGAGGGGGGAGACGGAGGGGGGAGACGGGAGAGGGAGACAGGAAAGGGAGACAGGAGACGGGAGAGGGAGACCGGAGACGGGAGAGGGAGATGGGAGACGGGAGACGAGAGAGGGGGACGGGGAGAGGGAGACGGACGGGGAGAGGGAGACGGATGGGGAGAGGGGGACGGGAGAGGGGAGAGGAAGACGGAAGAGGGGAGATGGGAGAGGGGAGACGGGAGACGGGAGAGGGGAGAGGGAGACGGGAGATGGAGACGGGAAAGGGAGACGGGAGAGGGAGGGAGACAGAGGGAGACAGACAGAGGGAGACAGGGAGACAGAGAAAGGGAGTGGGAGGGAGAGGGTGCGAGACAGACAGAGGGAGACAGGGAGTGGGAGGGAGAGGGTGCGAGACAGACAGAGGGAGACAGGGAGACAGAGGGAGAGACTCAGGGAGAGACAGAGGGAGAGGGAGGGAAAGGGAGAGGGAGGGAGAGGGAGGGAGGGAGAGACAGAGGGAGGGAGGGAGAGACAGAGGGAGGGAGGGAGGGAGAGACAGAGGGAGGGAGACAGAGGGAGAGACAGAGAGAGAGGGAGGGAGACAGAGGGAGAGACAGAGGGAGAGGGAGACAGAGGGAGAGACAGAGGAAGAGAGAGGGGGAGACAGAGGGGAGGGAGACAGAGGGGGAGACAGAGGGAGAGAGAGGGGGAGACAGAGGGAGGGGGAGACAGAGGAGGGAGAGGGAGGGGGAGACAGAGGGGGAGGGAGACAGAGGGAGGGAGGGGGAGACAGAGGCGGAGGGAGACAGAGGGAGGGAGAGGGAGGGGGTGACAGAGGCGGAGGGAGACAGAGTGGGAGACAGAGGGAGAGACATAGGGAGAGACAGAGGGAGAGAGACGGAGGGGGAGACAGAGACAGACAGAGGGAGGGAGACAGAGGGAGAGGGAGGGAGACAGAGGGAGAGACAGAGGGTGAGACAGAGGGAGGGAGGGGGAGACAGAGACAGACAGAGGGAGACAGACAGAGGAGACAGACAGAGGGAGGGATACAGAGGGAGGGAGACAGAGGGAGTGAGACAGAGGGAGAGGGAGGGAGAGACAGAGGGCGAGGGAGGGAGAGACAGAGGGAGACAGAAGGATAGAGAGGGAGAGAGAGGGAGAGAGAGAGGGAGGGAGACAGAGACAGACAGTGGGAGGGAGACAGAGACAGACAGAGGGAGACAGAGGGAGGGAGACAGAGGGAGGGAGACAGAGAGAGGGGGGAGAGGGAGACAGAGGGAGACAGAGGGAGAGACAGAGGGAGAGACAGGGAGACAGAGGGAGACAGAGGGAGAGGGAGAGACAGAGACAGACGGGGAGGGAGAGGGGGAGCGAGAGGGGGAGGGAGAAAGAGGGAGACTGAGGGGGAGACAGAGGGAGAGACAGAGGGAGAGACAGAGGGAGACAGAGGGAGAGACAGAGGGAGAGGGGGAGGGAGAGGGGGAAGGAGAGGGGAGGGAGAGAGAGGGGGAGACAGGGGGAGGGAGAGAGGGAGACAGAGGGAGGGAGACAGAGGGAGAGATAGATAAATAGAGAGAGAGATGTGTGTATGCCGGGTCTGGTGGCTCAGTGGAAGAAGGCGTCCGCTGCAGGGGCCTGTGTTCAACCACATGGGCATAGTTTTTTTTTTGCTCTAGCCCCGCCCCCTCACCCTACTGCCCCCGCCCCCACCGGTGCAGCCCTTGGCCATAAACCACACTGTAAATGCCCCCGAGAGAAAGTTTGTGAGTACCCATGCTCTAGTGCGTGTATTCATCGTCATCTAATAGACACCTGTCATGCCACTGTGTCAGTGATCTAATGATCTTAGTTGTCATGTCCCAGATTGGATTACCAGTCACGTTTCCATAGCACAGAGGGTCATTCAATTGAGTGTTTTGGAGAATGAGTTCATTTTGCTGTTTCACTAGTTCAGTTTGCACATATCAGAAGACCTGAGATATTTCCGGTGACAGTTTCTGCACAATTTGTGTGCGTCTTTCAGATCTCTCTGACTTTGGTTACCAATGAGCTCCGATAAGGCCTGTAAAGTAGGATCATCGATTCTTGCCCCGGTTACTTACTGATAATCTTCATTACTCTGAGTCCCAGTCTTCCTCGCCAGAGTAAACACACATGAGCTTTAGGCTCCCACAGAAACTCCAATAAAAAAGTCAGCCTACTAGTCTCCTATCCTTCCAACATGGCCCCACCTCTATCCACCAATTGGATAAAAGGAGGCACCATTCATCACCAAGAACTGCAACCAAAGTCACAGAAACATGAAGCCCTCAAACAAGGGCCGGGAGGGATGAGAAACTATACTGTGGCGAGGAAGACTAGGACTCGGAGTAATGAAGATTACCGGTAAGTACCCGGGGAATTACCTCCTCATCCATCTTCCTCGCCACAGTAATTCACACATGAGCAGATACCAAAGCTGAATTAGCTTCATGGAGAACAGAAGACAGCAAATGCATAAAAAGTCAGCAACATCAGGTTTAATAACACACAACATGGAACCTCGAGAACGAACGGAACCCAGAACGAAAGAGGCCAAAGCAACTGAAGCACCACCACCAACCACAAGTCGGTAATGCTCATAAAGGAATGAGGAGAAGACCAGGTGGCTGTCTTGCAAATATCCTTCATTGACACCCCCTTGAATGGGGCCCAAGAAACCGCCACAGAACAAGTAGACCACCCCAGAACAGGAAGCTTGAGAACACCGTCCTGGGCATCACAAGCCATCAGAATAGCTTTCTTAAGCCAATGACTAAGGGTAGAAAGGGAAGGCTACAAGCCCTGCCTAGCCAAACCGAAAGTGACAAACAGACTGTCAACCTTACAGACAGGAGCAGCCCGTGACAAGTATATCAACAAAGCACGCTTCACATCCAAAAGATGTAACAGAGACTCCTCAGACTGGAGATTGAGAAAGAAAACAGGAAGGACCACCTCCGCAGACCTATGAAAAAGAAACCACCTTAGGCACAAAAGTAGGGTGAGATTCAACACCACCCTATCCTCCAACAACCGCAAAAAAGGGGGCAGACCTCAAGAAAGACTCCAATTTCAGGCCTGGCAAAAACAACGTTCATGGTCAAAAATGTTAAGTCCACAGACTCCAGAGGCTCAAAGGGAACTCCCTGCAAGGCCCTCAACACCAACGGAAGATCCCACGGAGGGGATGACAACATCAGTTTAGGGCACTGAAAAGCCAGAGACCTCAACAAGCGAGCCACCAAAGGTTCAATGCCAACAACAAAGAGGACCTGGGAATGCACGTATTGCAGCCCATTGTGCCTGGAGAATACAATGGGCCAACCACAGATCAAAATCCTCCTTTAAAAATCAAGCCGGATCCACCTCTTCAACAGAAAACCCCTGGCCCAGACACCAACCAGAAAAATTGTCCCAAAGCATAGTATAAGCCTTCAAGGTAAAAGGACGCCTGGACTGTTGAATGAGGTCAGTCACCACCTGGGAACAACCCCTCTGCATCAGAAATTGCCATTCAAGAGCCAAGCCTGAAGACTCATTGATTGGAGCACTGGGACGGGTAACTGGAGGCCCAACATGGGATACGGATGAAACGGAAGCGCCTAGCCTGGAGGCACTGCCAACTCCGACAATAGGCAGACCAAGGGCGGCACTGCCAACCTGTAACCACAAGAAGCAGCAAAGCCCCGTCCCTCCTGATTTTCTTTAAAACAGCTGGAATCAGGGGAACCGGGGGAAACGCATATAACAGACCCTGAGGCCTTGGGTAGGACATCACATCCACCTTCCAAGCCCCCAAGCAAGGCATAATTGTGCAGAAACAATGGGTTTTGGCATTGTCCAGGGAGGCAAACAAGTCCACCGTCAGAGACCCAAACCTCACCTGCAACATCAAGAAGGCTTAGGGGGTCAGAGACGGTGAACCCATGGAGTGAAACACCCTGCTGAGACAGTCTGCCCCCACATTCTCCCTGCCCGGTAGGTAAATGGCAGACAGGGAGCCTAAGAGCAAATGACCCGGCTGAGACAACTGAGGGATTGCACCCTGCAACCACCCTGATGATTCAAGTAAGACATGACAATCTGGTTGTCCATCCAGACCTTCACATGGTGACCCACCAGAAGAGCTGCAAAGGCCAAGAGACCGAAGTGAACTGCCTTCAGTTCCCTGTAATTCGAAGAACAGGACATCAGGGTCCTGGACCATTTGCCATGGACGGAAGAGTCCCCCAGAGGAGCATTCCAGCCCAACACAGTGGCATCGGTTGTCACCACTCGAGAAGGAACAAGCACAAACTGACGACCCCGGGAGAGATTCACTTTGTCCAACCACCACCCCAGATCCACCCTGACCTGGGCAGTCACCGGCAGCCCTGACTGAAATCCTGACCACACAGGAGCCAGCGGGAAAAAATATTGTTCACCACAGGGTAAATATGCAAGCGGGCCCAAAGAACCACCATCAAGGAAGCACACATCAGCTTACCCTCAACCAATGGCTCACAGGAGGACAGTCCATGGACAACAAGGCACGAATCTCTGACATCAGCGTCAATTTGCGAGCCTGGGGCACGAAAACCTTCCCCAACAGAGTCATGAAGTGAGCCCCAATGTAAGTGAGATCCTGAGTTGGCATGAGGCATGATTTTTTCAGATTCATCAGAAAGCCACGGGCCCCCAGCCCTTGGCAAACCCTCTGGACAGTATACTGTCTGTCATGGGCCATATAGTTCAACTCAAAATGGTGATCCCACCTCGGCTACTCTATGTTTAACTAACCTGCCCCTGTATATCACCCCTCCCTTCTTCTGCTCATTTGAGGGAATCATGAGACAGTTTATTTGCAACAAGTATCGCTGTAGGGTGGCATTCTCTATATCGTACTTACCTGCAGATCAAGGCAGGCTTCCTGTACCAAATATGGAACAGTACTACCTTGCCTCTCAGCTCCAATGGGTGGCTAGGTGGATGGTGGGGTCACAGCTCACAGACACGATGTCGCTGGCCTGGACCCTTTCGGCGATACTTTGACTTCTTCAACCCTGCACTCACGAAAGACCACTGGAGTCACTGCTACTAGAGGTTGCAAATAGGTGCTATTGTCATAGCCTATACATTACACATTCTACTATCGCATATGCACTAGCACTACCCCTGTTAGGCACACCTAGGGGTGGTAACACAACCTTGCCTACTGAGCCCTCAGCATAGCTGGAGCCTGGCATGCACACCCTAGGGGACTTCTATGAAGGTGGAGCACTGGCACCTTATGACACATTAGTGGAGGAGGAGGGACTACCTACCACCAGGCCAATTCTTTTAACACACTTTATTTTCTGCCCTGGGTAACAAATCGGAAGACATGTTGAGGGAACCTCCAACACACATTACTGTCCAATATCTGCACGTTATAGGGGCAGGTAGGCACCCCACACAATGGTTTGCAGCTTCCCTGTTCCAGCACACAGCAGCAGCACTCATATCTCTGAAGTGACATTGGGAAGACGATTTTGCCTATCCGTGTACGGATACAGAGTGGGCTGCCATATTAGAGAGCCCAGTCCGTGTTCCCTGGAATGCTCGCTTCCGCCTCATCCAATACTACATCATCCAAACAGCTTACCTCACCCCTGCCATGATAAACGGATACTTTCATTGTGCTGATACACATTGTCCCAGATGTCACCTCCTGGATTCTGACCTCCTTCACATATTATGGGCCTGTCCACTTCTTACAACTTACTGGCGGATCGTAATGACCCAATTGACCACCTGCATGGGACGCACAGTACCACACAGGTGAGAGACATGCATGTTGGGTCTGGTTCGCAAGAGTAAGAGGCAAATGGTCACTTCCCGCTTTCTTGATTTGGGAATATTGGTGGCTAAACATTTAATCACCAGTTGCTGAAAGTCCCCGGAGCCTCCTCCTCTGGTAGCCTGGAGACAATCGCTTCTGGTGTGGGCCCAGGCTTGGAGTAATGCGTTACATAAAGAAGACACCTTAGGATTACGCAAGATACCTATAGCTGCTAACTGGGACACTTTACTACATGACTTTTAAAGCGAGCAGCACCCAGACTCTGAACAGTCAGACGCTATAGCGAGAGTAGGAGAAGCAGATGTCGCGTCCTAACCTAACTCACGCAAACGCAAAGTGAGGCGATAACACCATGTTCACCCCTTGCACAGTCCAGGATTTGCTGGGCTCACCGATGGGAAGTGTGTACACTGTTGCTTCATTTGGGGGATTGGGTAGGATGGGGAGGGCTGAGGAGACTTAAGTTGGGCAGAGTTGTTCCTTTGTTTTTTGTATACCCCCCCACTTCTTTCTTCTCCCTGTAGTCTCCTTCTGTTAATGATTTTGTTACGGATTTACACCTATGCCAACGCAATATGTTGTTGGCCCTGTAGCGGGAACTTCGTGAGTGCTCAGTAGCGACTCCCCTACATTGAGAAGTCCATGTCTACATCCTTTCAAAGTGCCTCTACGTATGCTCAGTGCTGCATGTGACACTTCTATGTATAATGTACTCTGTGCGAATATGCTGCCTCAATATGTTTTCCATGTAAAGTTGATGTCTATTTGGCACTGTATCTGGTCCTGGAATGTTAACCCCTGGTCATGCTTATGCTCTTTTGAAAAAATATAAAACAGATTCAAACAAAAAATATGTTGGTTATAATATTATTTATTTATTAACTTTTTGGGAGTCGCGGACCCGTTGGGCACTTGACCCCATTGAAGGCCAGGCCCCGTGGTCAAATTCTGCAGCTGAAAGAAGCGGTACAGTAGCTTATATGGGAAAGAGATTTTGATACAGGGCTGGATTTCAGGAATTGCACCTAGAACCTGCTTGCAAGACCTGGCTTTGCTCTACCAGATCATGCCTTCAACCACTGCTAGTGCCCAAGAAGCTGCTGTGCACAGCTACCTTAAGACTTTTCGCACAGAACCATCCCCTCTGCCCTTGTCTAAGGTATGAGGAAGCAGAGGTACAATTGTCTTATTCATTAATACGTAACCTAACATAACTTACCTTCTACCTGAGTGGCCCCAGATTCCTGTATAAAGACCCCACTCGCCAACTGCAAAAAAATGCATGCATATGTTATTGTTTATGTACATGACATTCAAGGTTAATGCAGTGACGTGCTTTTTTTCTTGGGACACAAGTGCTTACTGGTGTGATGGAAGAGGAAGTAAGATGCACAAAATATGATGGTAGTTAGTTGGCAGTCATGCTTTTACTCTGCAGGCCCTGTGTTAGTGTTATCCTTATACTTTTCAATCCACTTCCAGCATTGGCTACAGCAATTAATAAGACAATTGTCCTGTGGGACTCATTTAATAGTAGGAACCCCGTATGTATCTTAGAGAGATCCCAGAGCTATTTAAATGTATTTTCTAACCCGAGGGGTGACTACAAAAACAAAGCACAGGACACATTTAGTTTCCATCTGAAATGCATTGACTCCAGTCATGTGTAACAAGCAATGACGTAAGTGATCATAGTGCAGACGACACAGTGCTCTACTAGTGATTATATTTACAACATACATAAGCAAAGACACTATACAATTCCCAATGGTTGTCAACATTAATCTAACAAAAGAAAAAGGGGGCGACTGGGAGCCGAAAAAACATCCAGTGCCCGCGCTCCCACGTAAAGTATGAACCAAAACAAGGGGTCACTGTTCCTGAGAGAAACAAGTTAGTCTAGGGGTTAGGGAGAAGAGTCAGTGTGACTCTCACTTGTTGCCCTCACACATCCCAAAGGATGTCATGCTTCACCATAGGGCGGTTGCTCCTCGTCGGGCCGGCGCTTCAACGCCCTACAGGTCCACCGAAGGGTCGCTTGTGCAGTGACCTCCTGAATTCTCGCCATTTGATGCATGTGAGGTAGGGCTCACAGAGTGGTGAGTGAGAATAAAAATGAATAGAGCATATCAATGCTGTGTCAATTTAATGGGTGGATTTCTCTGTCAAAAGTAAAAAAACAGAAGGTTAAGGCTACTAAAGGGTTACAATGGCCCTAAGTAGCTAGTTGTAGATATGTGTGGTGATAGTTTTATATTTATTGGGTCGACATTTTTCGTGCCCCCAGTGGTCTCAGGAGGAGTTCCTTGGTGCTTCTTCAGGACCAGGAAAAGAAAGTAGGAGTGTATATAGGAGTAGTGGCACCTGTTAGATCCCATTCTTGTGATCCAATCTAGAACGACAAAAATAGAACAGCAAAGGTGGAGACGGAGAGAAAGAACATATAAAAAACAATGTTATCATGTATCTGGCGTAGAGTCTCCTATACAACCGGAAGGTCCCACACCTGTGGACCGCCTTTATGTTTCCTTTGCCAGCTAGGTTACCAGACATAGTCATGGAACATGTGGCGAAAAATACATCGCTGTTACTTAGAATCAGTTAAAACCATTAGTAAGTTAGTAGCAGTTAGCCATAAGTGTCTCACCACCACAGAATGATATTGATTAGATCAAGAAGTAAAGATGTCATCATGATTAGTATTATTATTATTAGCTCAACGCGAGAAAACAATTAGCATAGTAATGCAATTGTTCAGTAATCTCAACAACAAATATGTTGCAGGTTTATTTGTGTGCACAATCTGCGGTTGACATGGCTTCATGCAAGAGTGAAAACATGAAAACATGAAGAAGAATAAAAAATTAGCTCGCATTCGCACCAAGAATTTTCTATTCTATTAAGGACATGGAGGCGAAGATTATGCTTCTCTTTCATTTTATTGCCACTCACAGCAGCCAATGAAAAAACGTTTATCACACAAATAAACTACATTTCCCATGATGCTTGAATGACATCACTTCCTGAATGACCCTATAAGAGCCACCATAACTGAAAGCTGAGCCTCTTTCTTTGCTCGAACTCTAGTCCAATAAGATTCACAAAGTCCAAACTATCATCCTCCTACATGGAAGAACCAAACCAACTGGAACATGTACATCTTCTTAACCAGAAAAACTTCTAGTCCATCTTCCTTTTGGAACCTGAAAAGAATTAAACATAGAAACACGTAATTTCTGCAATAACAGAATATAAAATATACGGGCGGGCAAACATTACAAACATTGTAATATAACCGGGTGGGATAATCCTCGCCTCCGTGTCATTAATAGATGTGAAAATTCTTGGTACGAATGCTAGCTAATTTTTTATTGATTACAGGACCAGAGGCTTCTGATTATGCTAGTTTAACGCTTATCAAACACAACTGAAGCTATATCACCCACCGGTTTATAATAAAATTGTTTAAATGTAGACTCAGAAGACCAGTCAGCAGATCGCATAATATCTTGAATGGTAGAACCCAACATGAACATTCTAGATGCCATGGCACCACGGACAGAATGTGCCCCAAATATCTGGGTATCAATACCAGCTTCCTGCATGATTGATTTTAACCATCTGGTTATGGTAACTGCAGACATGGGTTTCTAAGGTTTTTGTCATGCAATCAACAATTGAGCTGAACCATTAGGTCGTATAGACCTAGTACAATCTTCATAGGCCTTAAGGCATTGAACCACACATAACTTTGCATTAGTGGGAAAAGCATGATAATCAACACTTCTTGAGAATGTTTTAGTTCTGAAAGTAATGTTGAAGGAAACTCCTTCTGGAGTAAATACTCTACCTGTAAAATCCAGAGCTTTTACGTTGGATGAACTTCGGCAGGCAGATAGGCATAGCAACATAGCGAGCTTGGACGATAGTTGTTTCCTAGTTAACAAATTATTATCTGGCCATCTGTCAAATAAGGAAAGAACTAAGGAAACATCCCACAAAGAAGAATACTTTGGTTTGGAAGGATTCGCAACGCGATACCTTTTAATAGTTTACAAATGACTGAATGCATGCCCACAGGTTTGCCATCTACTTGGGAATGACCAGTGGAAATGGCGTACCTAAAATTGTTAACGGAACGGTACGCCAAACCATCGGATGCTTTCTCCGATAAGAAGTTCACAACATGGGATAACTCTGCCCCCATTGGATCCACATGTTGTTCCACGCCCCAACGAACCCAGCCCTTCCAGGCTGAAGAATATCGTTTCCTGGTGGAAGGAGCCCAGGCTTAGTTAATGAAGGCCGCAGCCTTATCCGAAAATCCCGGCATTTCCCACTGTTGCCTGAAAGCCTCAAGGCTATCAGGGACAACTGCCCCGACAATACCATCGGATGCACCTCTCGATGAGGGCCCTGGAGCATCGTCGACGACCACGCAATCATCCTGGGGAAGTCGTAGCTCATCTCCAATAGTATTGGGAACCAGGGATGCGACTTCCACAGTGGGGTTATTAGAATTATCTCTGCACGTTGACGGGTTACGTGTGTAGTCACCCTGGGAATCAGGATAAAGGGGGGAAGGCGTAATTCAGACCTATGGACCAATCCTGAAAAAACGCATCCATCGCTTTTGCTAATGGAAACGTCTGCAGTTGACTATTCAGTCTGTACGCAAAGAGGTCTATCTCACATGTGCCCCACACAGCTTACAACCAACTGAATATCTGGGGCTGGAGTTGCCAGTCACTGTAATCTTTGAGGTACTGTGAGTTCCAATCCTCTACTATGTTGGATTATCCCGGAAGGTATTCTGCCACGACCGAAATCTGATGACTAAGGCAGTAGTGCCAGAAGTCCTTTGTTATCTCTGCTAGTAATGACAACCTCATGCCTCCCAACTTGTTGATATACCTCACTGCTGAAATATTGTCCATCTGCAGAAGGATGCAACAGGAGACCTTTTTGGGAGAGAGTGTCTGGATCGCGAACGACCCTGCTAACAGTTCTAGGCAGTTGATATGCAGCTCGAGCTCGCGCAGGTACCACCGACCTCCGGTGGAGATATCTCCGCAGCACGTCCATCAGCCCCACCGGCTGGCGCCTGACTCTATGACAACATCTGGTTGAGCCGAAGATGGCTCTGCCGTTCCACGCATCCACATGGCCCAGCCACCACTGTATCTCCTCTTGCACTTCGGTGGGAAGTGGAACCCGGTCCGTGTAGGACAGACCCTTCTGAAGGTATTGAATCTTCAATCTCTGAAGGGCCCGGTAGTGAAGGGGGCTCGGAAATATCGCTTGTATCGAGGATGCCAGAAGACCTACGATTCTGGCAATCACCCGCAATGAGACCGTCTGTTTGTACAACAGTGTGGAAAGCTCCTTCTTGATATCTTTCAATTTGGAGCGGGGAAGGCTCAACTGGATCGTCTGCGAATTTATGATGAACCCCAGAAAGTCCACAGTCTGAGAAGGACATAGAGCCAATTTGGGTTCCTTGATCACAAAACCCAAGTTTTGAGGAATAGACATGGTCATGCGCAAATGCTGAGCAGCTAAAGTCGGAGTTTGTGCCATGATGAGTATATCATCCAGATGTTATGTTATGTTTTGGGTTTTTATAACGCGCGCAGCTACTCCTAGGAGTGTCCCGGCGCGAGCCTACGAAGTACCGAATAAGAAAAGAATTAGAACAGAAAGGTTTTAAGCTGTTTCTTGAATTGCCCCAGTTCTTGGATGCAGCGCAAAGAAAAAGGCAAAGAATTCCAAGCCGTGGCTGCCCTAACGGCCAGAGATCTGCCCCCCATTCTTTGGAGGCGCACACGAGGAATTTGCGCAAGCAGCTGAGATGACGATCTCAAGTGCCTAGTAGGCATGTAGAAAGCAAAACGCTTTCTAAGGTATATAGGTCCTCCATCATACAAAGCACGATGCGCTATAACCAGGGCCTTAAACTCAACACGTTTCCTAACCGGAAGCCAATGCAGCATACGCAGATGATGCTTGATACTCTTTCTAGTAGGAATGTTGAGCACCAGCCTGGCCGCTGCATTCTGGACTACCTGCAATTTTTTAAGAATATAGTCAGGGAGACCCTGATACAGCCCATTGGCATAGTCTACCCGAGACAGGATCAGTGCACGGGCCACTGTTTCCTTCGCTGTCCTAGGTAGTAATGGAAGGAATTTCTTGAGAGACTTTAATATCCCAAAGCAACTCCCCGACAATTTTTTAATCTGAGTCGAGAAGGACAACTGTTCATCGAACCAGACACCCAGATTTTTGACTGGCAGACCCGAAGAAGATGGCATGGGATAGTCGGATGGCCAGAGAGATTCCGTGAAACGAGGGGGAAATCTACCATAAAGAAGGATTTCGGTCTTTTCCTCGTTACATTTAAGTTGGGCGGCAGAGAGCCACTGGAAAACAGCTGTCAAACACTCCTTCACCCTCGCAGTAGAAAATTCCGATTTACCCCAGGTAAACAGAAGTTGGGTGTCATCGGCATAAGCAACGATCTTGGCACCCTGCTCTTCTGCTAATTGGACCAGAGGAGTAACATATATGTTAAAGAGCAGGGGGCTCAAAGAAGACCCCTGCGGAACTCCAGTGGTCACAAATTTGGGAGGAAACGAAAAAGGCGGGAGCCAGACCTGTTGCGAACGCCCCGCAAGAAAGGATTCCAGCCACTTCCAGGCTTGTCCAGAGATGCCTATGTCCGCCAGCCGAGCCAAAAGCAGTGCATGGGGAACAGTGTCGAACGCCGCCGACAAATCCAGCATTATGAGAGCTGCCCTTCCGCCCGAGTCCAGACAGTCTCGAATAGCTTCAGAGACCTCGACCAAGGTGGACTCAGTACTGTAGGCGGCTCTAAAACCAGCTTGTGCTGGATGAAGTAAATTGGACCCCTCAACAAAATCCATAAGTTGTTTGTTGACAGCCTTCTCACAAATTTTCGCCACACAGGGGAGCAGAGAAATAGGGCGATAATTCCCTGGGTCCCGAGGATCAAGCGATGTTTTTTTTAGAAGCGGGAGGATCTTCGCTTGTTTCCACTCCAACGTGACAACTGCCTCTTTGAGGGAGAGATTGACCTCAAAATTGACCGATTCGGCAATGGAGGCCAGAAGCCTAGCCGCACACGGGTCCGATGGTGACCCAGATTTCATAGATTTCAATATTTTAAGAGACTCTGACAAGTCAACAAAGGAAAATGCTGTCAGCGTAAAGGCGGGAGCTGGTGCCGCAGCCAAAGGAAAGCTCTGGCTGACGAACGTTGCCTGGATAGCCCGAATCTTATCCATGAAAAAATTAGACAGCTTTTCACACCAGGCAACTGAAACAGGGAGTTTAGTAGTCATAGCCTTAGGGGCCATGAAACTCTGAACAATAGAAAATATTTCCCTAGAATTGTTGCTGGCGGACTCAATCCGTTCAGCATAGTAAAAGCCTTTGGCCTTTCTAATGGCCATGTAATACACTTTCTGGTTTTCTCTGAGTGTCTTCTTTGCCCCTGGACAATAGTCCATACGCCAGCCTCGTTCCAGCTTTTTGCAATGTTGTTTTAGTGTTTTCAAATCAGCTGAGAACCAGATACACTATCATGCGGACACCCTGTTCTCGTAAGTGCGCTATCACCGGTTTCATCACCTTGGTGAAACACCACGGCACTGAGGAAAGTCTGAAAGGAAGAACCAAATATTCGAACCACCGGTTCCGCCACTGAAACTGCAGAAAATGGCAGTGAGGAGGAAATATAGGAATCGACAGGCAGGCGTCTTTCAGATCCAACCGGACCATCCAGTCCCCTTCCTCTCAAATCTGCCAAGAGATGGATGCCCTCCATCTTGAAATGTTTGTAGGTCATGAAATGGTTGAACTCCTTTAGATTCAGTATTAACCTGTGACTTCTGCCTTTCTTCTGAACCAAGAAGATATTGCTGCAAAAACCGCGAGGACCATCGTTGCAATATGCAATCGCGTGTTTCTGCAGCAATGCGTCGAGTTCTGCATCTATAAAATCGCACTCTAGTTGGGAAAAAGAGAGTTGCCGGGGGGGAATGTCCTGAAAAGGAGTCTGATAAAAAATCTAGGTGAAACCCCTGAATTGTCTGTAGAACCCACGCATCTTGTGATATCGGAGCCCAATTGTGATAGAAAAACTGGTACTACCCCCCAAGGGTAACAGAAAGCTGTCGGAAGCTCTTACCTGCAGACTCTGGAGCTTGGAAGCCAGCTCGATATCCACCTCTGTTGAAACGCCTTCTTTTGAAGCGCTGATTGGTGGGGTAGACTGTTCACCCATGAGTGAAATTCCACTCGCCTCGTCCACAGCCGTAGTCTCCTCCCTGAGGACCTTGATGGTACTGGCGGCCTGGCGAGCGTCCTCTGCCTCGTCTGGCCCAGTTAAAAAGGCCAGCCTGGAAATCCCGCTTTATGCCCGATTGGGCTTGTCAAGGGACGTGAATGTACCTACATACTTGGAAACGTCCTGCACGAAGCGTTCACCGAAGAGATTACCCTCTGCCAGAGGACCTGGTTCTACCACTGCCAGCTCCGTCAAGTTAGAGTCCATCCTCATGAGGAGCGATTTACGGTCTCAGTGGAAATAGCACAGTTGGCGTTCCCCAACAAGCAGATCGCCCTTTGGGTTCACCCAGCCAAGACGTCAGGATCTACGGGAGCACCAGACTCCTTCGCCTCCATGGCCATTTCTAATATTTTGGCTATTGGCCCGCCACATCCAGGCGCTTGTCCTGCAGCCTCGCCAGCCACGATCAATTCCCTTCTTCGGGTCTTTAGGGAATTTCTTTAGAAAGGTAAGAAGGCTGACGTATATGTCTGACGTGTCCGCCACCTTATCCAGGATATCGGGCCTAGGGCACTCGGAACGCAACCTGTTACGCACGTCTTTATCGAAGCTTTTGCGCAGGTTGTCGTGGAGATATGCTGCCACTTCTGGGATCGGTGCCCAATTCAACGACCTAGGGTGTACAATGTCGGCCGGATTATAAGCAAAGGGGGACGCACAGAAGGCGGAGTGGGCATGCCAGACGTCGGTCTCTATCACAAAGCGGCCCAGCTACGAGTAATGACGGAATGGTCCAAACGAGAGTCTGAGAAACACTGGCTCAACATGGACCACTCCATAGCGGGCAGAACCATATCGGACCTTATATGGCGCCCCAAGAAGGAGAGACCCCAGAATGCCTACATCAGCACTCCTACCCGCACCACCTTGAAAGTATGGGACTCCATATCTGGAAATGAGCAATGGACCTCATTCCCCTCACCGTACACTCCCCTCCACTTTGACCCGGCTTTTCCCCCAGCGCTACACGAAGGCCCCTTTGCTGCGTGGGGAGAGGGGGTGGTGTCTAGCACTGACGCATCTTTTCCACAACACAGAACCCCTCACCTTTGACAACTGCAGACAAGACTATGGGTTAGAGAACACTGAACACTTCCATTATATCCAACTGATACATTGGGCCCTTACCCCCCATATACGGGAGGCTGCCACACGTCCTCTCATGAAATTTGAGAGCTTTGTCTTAAATGCGGAATGCATGAAAGGGGTGATATCATTCCTATACAATTATCTGCTTAACACCGCACACTCCCCCGTCCACGATATATGAACATGTGGGAAGACATACTTCAACGAGACGTTACGGACAGGGAATGGTCTAGGTTGTGGTCTGATATCATGACATTTAATCACTCCATAGAGCTACGCGAAGCCCATCTCAAAACTATGATGGACTGGTACCTATACCCTGCTAAACTTAAGAAGATCTTTCCAAACACTTCTGATAGATGCTGGAGGATGCTGGAGGGGCTGTGGTCTTCTATGTGACTTCAGACACATATGGTGGGACTGTCCTACTATACGCCCCTTCTGGGAAGACATTTTAGCACACAATAAAGACATGTTAGGCTATCCCATCCCGACCACTTTAGCGGAGTGCCTTCTGGGTCTTCGAGATCCAGCACTTGAACACCAAACTAAAGCTGATAAAGCCATCATGTGGATGTGTATAGGAGCAGCCAAAGTGGCCAAAGCAGCTGCTTGGAAGAGGAGAGAGGCCCCGGCGGTCTCCCTCTGGCATTCCCAACTCTGGAAACTAATCAGCCTCGAAAGAATGTCTGACATTTTCAGGGACGACTATAAAAACTTTGAGTACAAATGGGGACCGCTGGTTACATTTCTCTCACGAGGGCTAGCCGTGGCTGTCTGTCCTCCCACGTTTAGAGCCATGCACCTCTTTCAATTTTAATATACCCATGACTGATCCATTAGAAGCACAATAGGTAACCCAAGCCGCCACCATCGATTCGTGGGTGGGGGAGGGGGGGACATTTTTTTTTTCTTTTTTACTTTAGGGGGTTTTTGATTGGGAAGTTTGTGTTACTTGAAATTCTTCCTTCCTGTTGGAAGGGAATTGCTACACACCGTCGCAAAAGAAAGACGGGCCGTCCTAATAGTTCCTCTAGCTCATAAACGGTGAGACCTGGTCCGAGCCTCTCCACTGTTAGAAGCTGTACCTCCCTTTTTGAGATCCCTTATGAGAAGAGGCTGGGACATGTGCCTGTGTTATATAACAGCTCAGACCCTTCACTAATGCCTTACAGTAGCAGCTCACTGCGTTGAGCGGTGTGTAGTGATACATTGTGAGTTCATGCAAAATATCAATAAAAAGAAGTTTGACAAAAAAGTAAAGGGGGTATTTAAAGTCTGGGATGGATCTTGCTCCACATTATTTGTCTTCCGTGACCGTTTCTTGGGAGGTGCCTCCTCCTCAGGGGTGTCTGTCCCCGTAGTGTCCGTATCAGTGTCCCTACGTTCCTGGTGCTTAGCCTTGTCTCCCATGCTGGGTGGGGTAGAAGATTTAGGTAGTGTTGCTAGTGCACCAGAATGGGGCCATGACTTTGCTTTAGGCTCTCCTGGTGCCTCGTCCTTCTGAGGGTCGGCAGTAAAACCATGTCGCTTAGCCAACTTCTCTAACTGCTTAGTAATGAGTTTCAACGCAGCGGCCAGTGCCTGCGGCACAGTAACAGGGACTGCCTTTTCTATGGCCCAGTTGACAGACTCTTGAACAGAGGCGTCCAGAGCTTCAATAATATTGTCCTCCAGAGAAGTTGCTTGCACTTCCTCTTGATATAAACCATCCTCCTCATATCTGACCCAGTCATCCATGATGTATTGTTGTTATATATAAATAGTGAGGACCACAACAGAGAAATACAAACATTGGCATAGCCAATAGGTCTCGCCTTTGGGACCTTATAAGTGTTTAGCCATGCAACACTTGATGTTGTTACACCAAGGATATTTTGCTGGATAACTAAACACTTATAAGGTCCCAAAGGCGAGACCTATTGGCTATGCCAATGCTTGTTAATGTTGTTTTGCAGGCAGACTGCAGCTCAGAAACTGCTGCAACTTAGAATCCTAGCTGGCCCTGGACTGCAGTGGGTGAAAAGGATCTGGCAGTGAGCTTATGACAGTGGAACACAGGTTTCTCCTTCAAATCGCCACAGATTTGATTGTAATGAATACTTTTGGTGAGGATAGAACAACTTTCCAGTAATGTGTCTTAACAAATCACCCTGGTATGTGGTGTACTCCTAGGATCGAAACTGGGCTCTATTTCATGTCATCTTTATTAAGAACTGCTGATTGATATGTTAGGATAGCAAGTTGTTTCCTGCCACCAATACCCTGATCCTGTAAAACTTTATTTGCAATTCTGTACTTGCAAGGATGACATGTCATCAAAGCAACTTTGGGTGGCAAAGTAGCTATGGCGCCAAATTACAACAAACAGCCTCAAAATGACGAGGTTGATAACGTAACGCCTACCTGTAATAAATTCCATTTGCGTGGTGCTAAAAAAAAGCTGCAAACTGGGCTGCTAGGATATTTTTGTAGTGAACATGTGTTTAGCTGTGACAGAGAAAAAGGAGGCCTACTGAGGACTATTTCTTCACCTTGATGAACGTGAGACCTGTGAGGGAATTTGGAGATTGCTACAGCTGCACATCAAAAACAAGTCTATCCCTCTGAATTTGCGAGCAGGAAAGTGGTTTCTCCAAACTTGCCAGGCTACTGAGTTTGTGCTAGTAAGCAGAGAATAAGGTGAGATGGGCAACAATAAATGAAATTAAATCCACATTTGTAAAGCGCAAACAATCACTCGTAAGGGTCTCTAGGCGCTGGGAAGATTAAGCAAGCTATTGCCCAGAGTCACATGGTGCAGGGCTAACCTGCTGCCAGCGATCGAACCGTGATCCCCAGATTCCAGAGTCAGTCGCCCTGGCCGCGGCGCCACACCTCTTCCCCACAATCTAAGTTATTATATTTGCCTCAGCACCTTCCTCCTTTTATTTTAAGTCTTCACATGACATCAGAAAGCAGCCACAACAGCTTGGTCACTTTTATTTCGAAGGTTTGCACTCCTCTAGCGTGCACTTGGTCTAGGTTTAGCTCCCAGAGTCTATGGTACCTCACTTGCCTACTGCCAAGTACAACCATCTCAGGGTTTCGTAGGAAGGAGAACTTCCATGTGTCCCATGTTCCTATGGCAGGCCAAGACTTCTATTGCAAGCTTAATTACCTTGTCAGGGGTATGAAGCGCCGTAGAACTTCTGCAACTCAATAAAGTACTACACTCTCTGTCTCAAGGTCCCAAAACATTGGTTCAACTTCACATGGAGCAGCTTGTGCTGGTAAACTGTAATTTACCATAGAAATTAGATTCTGTCTTGAATTAGGACAACTATGTCTCCGGGTGTCTAAGATAGTTCATTACATTATAGATGGAATCTCACATCCTAGTAGTTCTGGATACTGAGTTCTAAAAATAAATTCTGCTTTTGTTCCTGATCACATTTAGAGAGCTCTTCTATCAACACGCCATCGTTCATGGAAAAATGGTCATCCACCATACATTTATCTAATACCCTTTCAATTTTCAGTTATATTACCAACATTTGTATACAGCACGTCTGCTTTATGTACAACCTCGTAACAGCTCAGCTTTGCCACTTGTCCTAACCTAGATTTTTCTTTGCTTAGGACAAATGACTGGCACAGAATCTGGGGGCTACCCAGCTCAGTGGTCCCATTTTAGCCACAAAGCCCACCTTCAATCTTCCCTAATATCTCCCTGTAAACAAGGATGCATATGAAGTTCATATGCCCATAGGTTCTCATTTCTTTTGGCAGCACAAGAAGACAGCAGTGTATGCGCATTAAGATTTTCACAAAAGTAAGGGATAATAACGGACCAACACACACTCAACTCCATTGCCCTTTGAACACATCCCCATCTCTTTTCAAAATGGCCTCTAAGACCATGTACAGCTGTGTAAGAGATCAGCTGTCAAACAGTTCCAAACTACTGCCATAATAAGGGAAGGGGTGTGGCGCCGCGGCCAGGGCGACTGACTCCAGAATCTGGGGATCACGGTTCAATCCCCAGCACCGGTGGCAGATTAGCCCAGCACCATGTGACTCTGGGCAATAGCCTGCTTAATCTTCCCGACAGTGTCTAGAGACCCTTACGGGTGATTGTTCACGCTTTACAAATGTGGATTATTATTATTATAATTAAATGAACTCACATGCAATTTAAAGGATTCTTTTTTAATAAAACAGGGTGTTCACTTGAAAGAATTATTTCTTCAGACACATAGCACTTTTCACTACCAACATGCCTTTGCTGATGTACGAGAAGACCAAGACCACTAAATTCCCCACATACTACCTTCTTACACTCTAGACACACAGATAACCCAATGCACCGTTGTTAGTAACCAGCAGAAGCCATTTTATCTCAAGATGCAAACAGGAGATCTTCGCGTCCAAGATACCACTCCCAACTTACCTTTTGACTAGACCAGCTACAAACCAAAAAAAAAGGCTGCACCCAAAAAGGCTGCGCTCATCCCAATCCAATCCCATTTGCTCATCGGAACAAAGTACTAGTTTACTTTTGAAATTCTGGTGGGGGAGGGGCAGAAAGCTATAAAATAATTTCAAAACATCTCAACACATAAAGCCTTACTATGGATTAGGAATAGTGTAAGGCAGTATCAGATACCACACTTTTTTAGAAATGTATTTTAGAAAAAATTCAAATGAAATGAGTTTTTGAACCAATATTTGACATACAAACTGGTTCAATTGAATAGTTAGTTACCTTCTCAAAGGTAACCAGTAGGCCCATGGTACAGTGGTATCAAGCTAGCAAAATGAAATGCAACTGTCAGGAAAAATTTACATGTAAAATTAACACTTTAAAAATCTCTGCCGCCTGCAAGAGGTTTTTTTTTTTGTACAAAAATCTTCACTCAGATGGAGTGCAGATAAAATATATTTTAGGTCTTCAGTGGCACAAAACACAGCATTCTGGAAAATGTATCAGTAAATGGCTTAAATGAGCTCAAATAAAGGTATACAAAGTAGAAAAACATACATATATATGCGGTATATTTAACAACGTCAAGTAAATGAACCAAAGTAGCTATTTTATCATGGCACTCCTTTAAGCAAGCTCTGACTAAAAGAACCAATAAATGTTAGATACAAATAGAGATTCACATATCATTATTATAGGCTGAGATCTTAGAGCAGCTTTAGTGCCTGTGGTGTCCTGCAGGGCAAGTCAGGTGACTCTGCCGATAAAGGGGATAGAGCGCCGGTGTCATGGGCCAGTATCCTACCTATAACAGTAGTGTCCCTCCCTGTTGCCCGCGGATACACCATGCGGGCATCGGGACCATATCAGTGCAGTGCCAAGTTACACTGAATCACTGTTATAAAAAACCAAATAAGTAACTTTGGGAACAGTCACAGTGGCCAATTCAGGAACGAAAAGCCAATATACCGCAAATAGCAGCTGATAATTTCCATCAAACACAGCTTCAAATGATCATGAATTTCTTGCATGACAAAAAAATGATTGTTTTACTTATGTATGGCATACGTGCCAAATTCACTTCTTGGGCAGTACAAAAATAGAGCAAAAACTCTCTCACCTCAATATTTTTGTTTGCGTGTGTTACTGTTCATAATGACGGTCATCGATAACCAAAACCTGGAGATATGTTGTATATATAATTCAGAAATTGTGGCTGAAATACGGACGTGCGGGTACTATACACACAGCCTTAATTTTAATGCAAGTTAAAATGTTAGGTACGTACCAAGTGGAGCTAAAGCTCAAAACAAAATAAGGCCGTGCGTACGTGGGTATATTTTTCGAAAACGCCCCGCCGAGAGAAAAAAACAAGCATTGGCCGCGCGGCCATGAAAGTGACACGACCGCGCAGCCCACGAAAGTGAAAGTGATCGCGATCAAAGACAGATGGCGGCTGCGCGCAGGCACGCTCGTGTGAACACAAGCGCTAGGCCACCAAAAGCCTGTGGCAGCACTTTGAAAAACCCACACACTAAATTTCTCGCAGGGCAGCGCATGCGCTGGCTCAGTGAGACCTAAAAAAGGGTGAGCCAACCCAATGCACACAAACAGAAATAAGGTACCTAGCTCCTCAGCAATGCTGTATAACAATTATTGCATCCCACGGGGCGTAGAGAGAGCAAATCCAGTGATTTATGGAGTGTGTGCTCACTCCAAGACTAGAAAAACTCTTGCAGTCAAATCAGGCGTCTGTTCGAAAGAAGTTTCTCGAGGCTAACAAGCCTCGGAGTGATCGGGGCGAGCGTGACGTGCATAGCCCAAACCTACTAAAAAGTAGTCCAATTAAGCTACGCATGTCGGAGCGAGTCAAGCTCTCAACAAACCCCACCCGGCAAATTAGGGAAGCCACCTGCGGTCCGTGCGAGGAGCGCGCATGCAATGAAGCCCAAAACGCTATCAAGAGCAGCGCGGTACCCTTTGCTCCCAGCGGGAGCCTGAAATCAATTGAGCCCAAGTGGGCGGAACAACAAAGCACGCAAGGCTCCCAGCGGGAGTTTCAAAATTACAGTGCCTGTTCGGACTGCCAGATACACATAGCACGCAACGCGCGATCAATCAATTATGCCTAACACATCAACATTCTGCGCGGAAACAATCGCAGTTAAGGCTATTTGGAATAATCATGCAATCGACTTAACTCCTGCGTGAGCAGCAAATAAAGAGGCTCAGCTTTCAGTTATGGTGGCTCTTATAGGGTCATACAGGAAGTGATGTCGTTCAAGCATCATCGGAAATGTAGTCTATTTGTGTGATAAATGTTTTTTCATTGGCTGCTGTGAGTGGCAATAAAATGAAAGAGAAGCATAATCAAATTCATCCGGTCCTGTAATACAATGGAAACCGCGGGAATCACTGTTTTTACGTATCTCATGAAGAGCAAACCATGGTGTGTGATGTTTGATTAACAAGAGGTAAGGCGGAGGTATTTGGTGTTGGTAAGTTGGAGGCAATCCCCCGGGTCAAAACAAGAGGGTGCTTTATCGTCAACCACTGTGACAGGAAACAAAGAATGGGGTCAAAATATGAATTAATTGTCTTAGCATACAGCTGTATTCTGTATTCGATGGTGGGAAATACTCACAGTTCTGGCGAAAACTAAGAGGAATGGCACCTACCTGTCCTCTCGTATGCCCGTATGTGTTAAGGCTCGAGATGTTTTCGGTATATATTATACTTTGCAGCTTGACAGTATCTCTTCTGAGTTCCTGCCGGAAGTGTATTAACACCGTGCTTGTGATTGGAATCATGGATGTGCCAATGGCTGCCATCTTAGAAGGGTAAGAATGCCGTGTAGAAGGCATCTATCATAGAAGGATTGTTGAGCGATCTCACAGAGAGAAGAAGAAAATGTGTATAATGGGTGGTATCCCTCTATAAGTAATCTCTCTAATAAATAGTAAAGAGTAAAGTACCTATCAATGGTAGGGTGTCATGGTAATGGTTCTCCAAAGGACGGTGTAGGTAAATGGAATCTTGCCACTGCTTTGAAAACATTAGTCAGCAGGGGTGTCCAAAGGTTGGGATTGCTTTTAAACAGGTCTAGTGGACCCCATCAGGGCCTGGGGCTTTCAAACAGATTTCCTTTGCTAAAGCCTCCTCAACCTTGACCACTGTGAGGGAAGCGCTTAATTGGGAGGCCAAGGTTAAATATAGTGGCACATCTCCGCTTTTCTCCTCTAGTGGGACACAATTTGGGTTAAATATGGCCGAGAAATGGGATTCCAAAGCTTCCCCCAGAATCAGTAAATCCACGCACCTAACCTCATCCGAAAATAGGAGGCGATTAAAGACGTCCCAGAAACTTTTAGTGTCTTTGAGCACGCTGGCTCTCTCCAGAGCTTCGCAGGCTATCTCCTCAGTTCTTCGTTCCTTTGATTGATAGTGCTTTTGTAAGCCTGTCTTGCGCTTTTAATTTGGATTCTGTCACAGGGGTTTACATGTAGAGCAATTTTAAGGTTCTTTTGAGCTCTAGAACAATCGGTGTTAAACCACCGTATCTTCTGGGGTTCCCTTCTCTGAACTGATCTGGTTAGACTTTTAGCTACATCTACACAGATCCATTCAAAATCCTGAACAACCTCATCAGGGGGAGAGTCATGTTGGAGGCATCTCAAAATAGGGTCTAAATTTGCCTTGATGGTTTTCTCCTCAAACTGAGTAGGGTTTATTTTGCCCCATTTTAATCTTACCCCTTTATTGCGATTATAGTGAAAAGGGCGACTATCACCTTTCCCTTCCTGGGCTATTATACTGAAGGAAACAGTGAGGGGATTATGGTCACTGGCATTGTCTGGTTCCGACTCAAAGTTGCCAACAAGCGGCAAAAACTTTCTCGAGATGAACATAAAATCAATAAAACTTTCCCTGCCTCCTCCAATATAAGTAGGGCACTGTGGTAAGGAGGTACTGACCAAATTATTAATAAGGCCCATGTCATTTTCAATAATAATGGAGTTTAGAGCCTCGCCCTGTGGTGTGTGGATAAAATGCATCTGGGGTTGACCCTCTATGTCCAGCAGCCCACAGACTCGTTTTGTGTTATATGAACAGGTGGCACAGTTGAAATCCCCCACCCAGATGATTAATAAGGGCTGTCACTTTCCTGCAATATTACTGATCTCCGCGTGTAGGGCTTCAATAACATAGACAACTATTTTGGTCGAAGATGTTGTAGTACCAATTAACCAGTAGTAACTTAACTCAAATGATGTTGGAAATCAGGATTAGTTGGTACCAGGGTGAGGCGTTTACAACAAGGGCTTGAATGGACCCATACTTAACTGAAATTAGTGTCACAAGCCCTCCTTTTGCCCTCCCTGCCAGTGATGGTGTTGCATGGACGGTGAAGGAACGGTAACCATCCAACACAATGTCAACCGTATGCCATGTTTTTTGGAGATAGATGATATCAAAGCCCCTAATATACTCTAACCATACCTCATTAGACAGTTTCGGATGTTTACCTGCGTTGATCCAGGAAATAATTCTAAATGGAAGAGTGGAGTGTCCCTGGTTCGCCGAATCCACCTGCGTACAGTTAGTGGCAGGCATGGTGAAAGGGGTTACTAGGCCAAACTCCTACCCTCCATGATTGCGATTGAGGATTAAAATAGGAGGCTGAGAAAGGGTTTCAAATGTATCTGTATTGTTACTATTACTGTTGGTGTTTTCCAAGATTGGACCCGGTGAATTTGCAAGCTGCCTGCTACCAATGTCAACTGCATATGAGTCTCTCCCTAGGTTGACACGTTGTAGACTTGTTCTTTTCAATTCCGCTGGGCTACCAGATCGCACAGGTAGTCAGTCGTTTTCTGTCAAGCCAGAGAGAGCATCAAAGCCGTTAGGGTGAATAAATGGAGAGGACTGGGGGGATGGTATCTATTCGGACCTAAAATCACACACAAGATAATGGACGGAATGTTGCACATTGGCAAAACATGACGTGGCTGACACTCAATTCTGAGGCCGATATTGTACGTGCTCTCCCCCAAGGATTCCTAATTCACTTTCAGAATAGACCCGTTGGTAGAGGAGGCGGTCTGGCCATATTATATAGGGATAAATTTGTATGTAGGGCAAAAGATAGCGGCATCGCAGACTGTGAGAGCTGTTATTTCACTTTACAAATATCACCTACAGTCTCCCTCTCTGGCCTACTTGTATACCGTCCACCGGGCTGCCCTAACCATTTTGTTAGTGCCCTGATGGAAACTATCACTGTACTGGCATCCTCTACTCCTAATTTCATGATTTTGGGAGATCTTAATCTCCATTTTAATGACCCTCTGGACTTGGTGGCGACTGACCTCCACCTCGACCTTACATCCTATGAGTTGGGACTGGTCAATACAGGGGCGACACATAACAAAGGACATTTGCTCGACCCGATTTTCACCAACGCTCACGCATTGAAAGCTAGACCACCCTATCCTCTTCCGTGGACAGACCACTTCCTGATCCCTTTTTTCTGGCAAGTCGTGGCCGTCCCACTACAACCCCCCAATACGCGTGTCATGGATAGGGTCTGGTCCAAAATCTCTGTTGAGAATTGGAACTCCAATCTAGAACATTCCCACCCCCCTCCAGTTCGTGACCCTGTGGCTGCAGATACGAACTTTGAAAACTGGCTTACCAACTCACTTGACTCTATTCTCCCCAAGAAAATTATTCAGAAAAAGGAGAAGAGAGCTGACTCTGCCCCCTGGTACACGCCCGAGCTGAAACTCCTAAGAAAAGGATGTAAGAAGCTGGAGCGTTCCTGGAGGAAAGACTGGGCGGGATCCAGCAAAGATGAGTATTGCACCGCCATGAGAGCATATAAGGCTGACCTGCGCAGCACCAAGAGACAATTCTTAGACGAAAGAATTAAAAATTATTCTAATTCCTTTAGAGGAACTTTCCTAATCATCAAGGAACTGCTCACGGTGCCTGAACCCCCTCTGGCTCAAGACATCTCAGGGGCCAAATGCAACAAATTGGCGAACTACTTTGACGCCAAAATTCATAACCACCCTGCCCCGAGTCGATCATGGAATAGATATAAGCAGTCGGCTAGCAACACCCGACATTCAGCTCGATGCCTTTGGTCCAGTGTCAGTGGACGAGGTACTCAAAACTCTAGCCGACATCAAAAGCGGTTCTCCTAGCGATCCGGTACCCATGCGGATCCTGAAGCAGATTGCAACCACCATTTCTATACCTGTTACTGACCTCATTAATGCCTCGCTTTCGAAGGGAGTGGTTCCACCTGGCTGGAAGAGAGCTATTGTGAAAGCTCTTCTTAAAAAGCCTCTCCTAGACCCGGCAGAATTGGCCAATTATAGGCCAATTTCACTACTCCCTGGACTTAGCAAGGTCACAGAAAGACTAGTTAATCAAAAACTCTCCCATTTCCTAGAGTCCAATGGCCTTCTTCGGAACTCACAACCTGGCTTTCGCCCTGGACAGGGTACGGACACCGCCCTTCTGGCAGTCGTTGAGGAGGCCAGATGCATTTTGGACTCAGGAGGATCAGTGGCAGTGATCCTCCTGGACCTAAGTGCAGCTTTCGACACTGTTAATCATCAGGTCCTAATTCATCGACTGACAGACATAGGTGTGGCAGGGACAGCCTTGTCCTGGCTTACTTCATTCCTTAGCAACCGCACCTTCCAGGTCTGGGAGAGTAACTCACGGTCAGTGGCAATTCCCCTCCAGTGTGGGGTACCACAAGGCTCATCCTTAAGCCCCACATTATTTAATGTGTATATGGCCCCACTGGAGGAGGTGGTTGCCCCGTTCGGAATCAAAATCGTGAGCTACGCTGACGACACCCAACTGGTCGTCTCCTTATCCCAACTTGCCCAGTGCCCGGACACCCTCCACTCTTGCCTATCAAAAATGTATACCTGGATGTGTGAATCCTCTCTAAAACTAAATGGGTCTAAGACCGAAATTATGCTATTAGGGCATAAAGGGTCCACACTGCCTCCGAACATCTGGCCCACCTGTCTGGGGGAGCCCCCCTCCCCAAAAAATGAGATCAAAAGCCTGGGGGTCTGGATGGAACAGGATCTTTCATTCAAGACCCAAGCAAAAAAAATGGCAGGAGCCTGTTTTGGCCTCCTCCGATCGGCTCGGAAAGTTCTGCCACTTCTTCCGCAGCCCTCTAGGAAGCTGCTGATTCAAGGACTGATCCTGTCCAGATTGGACTATAGTAACGCTATCTTCCTGGGTGCACCGGAAACCACATTTAACAAACTCCAACAGATCCAGAATGCTGCAGCACGGCTTCTCACAGGCACCTCAGTCAGAATGTCAGCTAAACCAGCACTTAAACTGCTGCACTGGCTTCCGATACGCGAAAGGGTAAAATTCAAATCCTTATGTATTGCACACAAACTGTTGCAGGGTAAGAGGCCCCCCATTCTGAAGAACTTAATCGTACCCTACAAAGCCAACAGACCACTCCGTTCAGATCATGAACGCCTGGTCACTATGCCCAGAGTAAAAAAGGTACGCACAGGAGGACGGCGATTCTCGGTAAATACAGCTAAACTGTGGAATTCCCTCCCCTTGAAACTACGGGCTGAATCCTGCCATCTGCGGTTTCGGAAACTCTTGAAAACCCACCTCTTTCCTTAATCATTACCAACTATTTCTCTGGTACCCGCACTAGTCGCTCTGTTCTGGTTTAGCGCTGGGATGCTTCCGGGTAACTACGCGCTCTATAAATCCCCCCATCATCATCATCATCATTTCAGTCATAACTGTGTGGGAATCCCCAGTGGTGGGGTAGATGGATCAGGAAGTTGGGCTAGTGAAAGTCTTCGCTCAGCCAGTTCTATTTCCTTATTAATTGCCCCTACCGCCTTTTGAAGGAAGCCATCCAAGGTAGCGTCAGTGGTTTTAAGAGCAGGCATGGCTTTCCGTTTCCCCATAGTGAATTGTGCCTTACATGTACACAGCTAGACAAAATTAAAGCAATTACCTTCACACAGCACTTCCGGACTGGAACTTGACGCCTCTATTCCGATGTGGAGGCGAGAGAAACCAAGAGGGTAGGCCCAGCCCAGCCTCCTCTGGGCTCCGATGGGTGTGAACTGGCCCGCCCCAAGCAGTTCTTAATCGCCTCTATGGATCACGGCTGTTGGCAGCTCCTGCCACACTGCAGGGGGGGAATGGAGTCTCCAACAAGATTTTCCGCTGCATGTGCTTGTGATGACTGGCTCCCGCGCTGCAGGAGCCCCGAGCAGTTCATAAGCGCTTCCTGGGGTCAGGGGTCACGGCTGTTGGCGGCTCCTGCCGCAATGCAGGGTGTAAAATGGAGGAGACTGGAGCCGGTTATTGGCCTGGGAGGAGGCGGGAGTTGTGACATTGGGAGACTTATATGAGGATGGTAATCTGCTCCCCTTTGACGACTTTAGAGAGCGGCATGATCTCCCGCGGGGCGACTTCCTATTACATGCAGCCTTGACTGCGGCCGTCCGGAGGCACTGGCGTAAGGGGATGGTAGAGCCAGACACCTCTCTTGCCTGTCAGTATGTAGTGATGGCGGCGGGTAACTTTAAGGCGGTGACTTGTCTCTACAGGCGGATTACTGGGGATATGTGGCAACCCCTGGCTGCCCTGCGCGTCAAGTGGGAAGCGGACCTGGGAGCGCCTATTGCAGACAAAAACTGGGAGGAAATCATGGAGCGCCCTTGGAAGTGTACACGAAATGCACGCTTCCAGCTCATACAGTTTTATGTTTTTCATAGGGCATACCTTACCCCTAGCAAAATAGCTGAGTACTTTGGGGGGCCGGATGCTTGCCCCCGATGTGGTCATGGTGGGGCGACTTTTCTTCACATGCTCTGGGACTGTCCACAGGTGACAGGATTTTGGGAGGAAGTGGTGACGTTACTCCTGACGGTGACAGAGAGGGACTTGGAGGTAGGCCCGGGGGTCTGTTTGCTACATGGGTTTCCGCATACTGCAAAGACTAAGGTCACCAGTAGGTTTATTGACTTGGGGCTGGTCCTGGCCAAGCGGGAGATTACTTCCCATTGGAAGGCGCGGCAGGGACCTAATTTTTTACGGTGGGCTAGGGAAATGGAGAAATGGGCGGGAAGTGAGGGGACTTATAGATTGTGTCTGGCTCGACGTAGTGAAAATGAAAGATCGCACGAATGGGCCCGGGCATGGTTGGCACTCCTGGACTTGTTCAAACGCTCGGTTGTGGGAGTTGGGGGAGATCCGGTGGGGGATGATGGGACCCTGGTTCCTTGAGCGCCCTGTGACAGGCTTCCCCCTATGCTCCTGAGGCACTCTCTGTTGGGATAGCTGGGAGGCGGATCCGACGAGTGGTGGGTGAGGCATTGATGTACATGTAATTCTGATGGATACTGGCGACATGCTTGGGTGGGTGGGTAGGGTGGGGGGGTTCGTTGGGGGGTTGCTGGGGGATGGGGCGGGGGGTATATTGGTTTTATCGCACACCCACTGTGGATTACTCTTGTGGATGAACTACCTCGTAGCACAGATACTGTTGGGGTGACTGTTGTACAGTTGTGATCAGTTTGGTGGGGTGATCACTGCACTACGTCCTGATTTGGCTGGAGGGCGGAGTACTGGGGAAGGGGATTGACTGCATTTTGTTCTGTGCCCTGATAAAGTCTGTTTAAAAAAAAAAAATGCAGGGTGAAAAATGGAGTCCCCCAACAAGATTTCCTGGTGCCTGGTGCTGCTTGCTGTGCAGTTTCTCTGTGATGTTCCCTATGTATGTATAATTTGGAGCCCGGTCTAGCTCAGCTGATTTAAATGTCCCCAAAGTCTATCACAGGGAAAAATACTCTATGGCCACGAGTGATTATGCAGGAGTTGCAGTACTCTGTGCTTGTTTGGAGTTTTCCTTTTTGCCTTATGGCTTGTCTGAAACGTGAGATGCTGTCACTGTGAAGTTTCTCATTGTGGGAGTATATCCCTTCAGCCTACGCTGTCCCTCAGCAGCTTGAGGCTCTGCCTTCAGGTCCGCGTGCAAGAGATATAGTTCCTGCCGTCGCGCCGCATTTATTTATTATTGCTCCCCTTTCGGGAGTTCCACTCCTATGGGGGGATTGGGTGCCACAAGGCGATCACACCACTTACCGCCACACCCGTGAGACCTCAGTCTCGCTCGTCACCGCCACCAAACACAGTGCTGCAGTCACTCTCTGCACGGTCTTCGGTGCTTTGTGTAGTCCCGGTGGTGCGGTTCAGTTATGTGCCCCAGGTCCAATGTCGTCTTCAATGACCCGCCAAAGCCTGGAGCCACTGCAGCATTCCTTGGCTGTTGGCACCTCGGGCCGAGTTCCTCCGGGGTAGAGTCACTGCACATTACCTGGATACTCCAGACACTCAAGGTCAGTCTGTCGAGCTCTGGTGTCCACGCTGATTTCTTCAACGTTTCTGACTAAGTCCCACCGGCTATGAGCTCCAAGCTCACACTCAAACCTCACCGCTGGGCAGTCCTTCTTGGGCCCTCTTCTGTCCTCTTCAAGTCTGGCCTGAGCATCAGGTAGGAATTAAAGTCACAATTAATATGATACCTTATTTACTTTGTTAGGTGGTCCCATTCAGAAGTTAGCTGGACTGGGGTGCCAGCTGTTAACCCTGTGGTAGCCAATGGGGCTCCTAACTTTTCCACAGTAAAACAACAATTTGGAAGTGTTGCTGCTAAGAGTGTATTGAAAATCATATGTCTTACTTAGTAATATACAGCTCCCTGCCATAGGTCTTCCTTAGAGGAGAGATATATATAACTAAATGGAAGTGGTGGCTTTGTCATTAGGTGTAATGGCAAAGTCGTACTGGTAGTGTCATCATCATCATCAAATATCTTTATTTCGGTCGTTGAGACCATAAAAGAGTGCGTCATAATACAATAAAGACATTACAGTATAAAAACATTGCGCAATTGTGATAAAAGTATTAACTCAATACAACATCATTACTTGAAATGGTTTTAAGAAGACGTAGACGTGTAAACCACATAGACGTTAAAAATTTGGCAACCGCAAAAGCAATTGGGGGCGAGATGTCAGACTTGAGTATTCTAAAAGCGGGGGAGTATTGTTTAAAGCCCATGTTTCTGAGTAGTGGACAGAGCCAGTACTTCCTTGCTCTGCTGTACACCGGACAAAAGAATAAAACATGCAAGTCTGTCTCTTGTGTCTGCTTGCAAAAGGGGCATAGAGCCGTTTGTGCTGAGTGTGACCAAAGTGCAGTATATGCCCTCAGCGGGAGAGTATTATAGCGCCATTGCATATAAAGCTTTCTTGTGAGTGTGGGACCCATATCATTGTAAGTTGACTCTAGGTGGTAGAAGTCTTTAAGAGCCAGGAAGTGGGCAGTGTGGGAGCCCTCCCTCGCATTCCTTATAGCATCTTGTAAGTGATGCTCACGAAAAGCCTTCGTGATAAGTTTGCGTGAATCCCTGGAACATGCAACCTCAGGATCATGCCACAAGTCAAGTCTACCCAGTGTCTCACAAGTATGCTTTATGTAACTTAGCCATGGTATTTGTATGTTGTTACGAAGGCGCAAAATCTCTCGCAGCTCTGCTCTGTATTTAGAAAGTTCTGGAGAAGACCATATTTTACACCATAGGGTTAGGGGTTTTAAGCCCAACTCCTCTGAAAGCGGTCTTAAGCCCAGATCTAATCTAAGTGGCAAAAGAGGTGTACTGGCAGGTAACACTGTCAGCTGCCTGAGAAAAGTGTTCTCCGTTACCTGGAGCTTCTGTGCAGACGTGTGTCCCCAGATTTCTGCACCATAGATAATGGCCCCCCGGGCCTGGACCTTATATATTTGTATGCGTGGGCCTAGGGGCCTGTATGTGAGGCCTTTAGTCATCCTGGCAATGCCTCCCACCAACTGGGTCAATTTCATATTTGCCCTTAGTTTGTGTGACTCCCAGGTCATGCGCTCGTTAATAACTATACCCAGATATTCAAAGGTAAAGACCCTCTCCAACCTGGAGGACCCTATACTGGGCGACGCTCGTGTGGTCGGGGGGGGTTGAAGATCATAAATTTGGTTTTAGCGGCATTGATCTCCAACCCACGTTCCTCACAGAATCCTACAAAGCCATCCAAAACGCGTTGGAGTCCCATAGGGGATTTGGAAAGCAGCAGGGTATCATCCGCAAACATAATTGCAGGAACCCTGCTGCTGTCCAACTTGGGGGCGTCTATATCATTCAGGGTGCAAAGATGATCTACGACCCCGTTGACGAAAAGACAAAAAAGAGTCGGGGCGAGGACACATCCCTGCCTGACCCCCCTATCGACAGGGAAAGCATCGGACAGTGTACATCCCTTCCACATCTTACTTTGGCATAATTCCCCTGGTGCAACCTTCTCAGAATTGAGAGAATATCCACGGGGACCCCCATCTTTGTTAGCACCGACCATAACTTATCTCTGGGTACCAGATCGAAGGCGGCACGGAGGTCCACAAAGACTGTATAAAGACTGCCGCCCTCAATCAGCACCGTCTTCCAGTATAAAAGGTTTAAGCGGAAGATTTGGTCGGTGGTAGAGATACCTCGTTGGAATCCCGCTTGGTAGGGACTCATAATCGCCATTTCTTCGATCCAATCCTGGAGGCGATTTAAAATGAGCCTGCCAAAAATCTTCTGCGGTACATCTATTAGGCTAATGGGTCTATAATTGGCTGGGAGCAGAGGCAAACCCTTTTTAAAAATTGGGACAATCTCCGCCCCCAGCCAAGTACCCGGAATAGCCATGCCCGCTAAGATGGCATTATAGAGGGTCGCGAGGTAGGGGGTCCAGACGTCTGGCTCCTGCTTAAACAAGTCGCCCGGAAGACCATCTAAGCCAGGTGCCTTTCCTGTGGCAAGACCGGTCAGAGCGACTCGTACCTCCTTAAAAGTGAATGGTTCACCAGTCTCAAGGGGGCAGTGGGGATAGTTAGAATTTTCCCCAACATCCTCAGGTAGTTTATAAAGAGACTGGAAATGGTCCTGCCATACCTTGGCTGAAATATTAGGTTCTGAGGCAGGTGTCAATTCCTCGGAACCCGTGTTGACACAGCGCCAAAATTTGCGCGAGTCTGCACGGGCCAGGAAATTAGTGAGTTTAATCCATTTGTCATGTTCCCATTCACTTTTGGCATTTGAGGTCATGGACTTGTAAACACTTCGTCTAGCCCTGATGTCCACGGCACACCTACCTTCCTTTATTGCACCCAGAAGGTCGGCTTTCGCCTTACGGCAAGCGCCGTTATACCAGGATGGACCAGAAGTTTTTCTATTGGTCCTGGTTATTGGTTTCGTTAAACATTCAGAAACTATTTTAAGGAGGTCGGCATGTAGCTGTCCCAAATCGGAATGAATAGCCTCGCTAGTATCTTTCTCTGCTAGCACCTGAAGTTTCTCGAATAGAGGCAGTGCTTGAGCGTATAAATTATGTATCTTATCCGGATGGGAAGATATGTGCTCCCACTTTATTCTGCGTCTATTAGTCTCAAGTACCCGGCATTCCTCAGTTTCACCCCTTTGAATTCCCCTGGCTGGGGAGCCGGGGTGACTATAATTTAGTTCGAGGGCGTTATGATCGCTATCATTCCTGATTGTGACCCAAAAGTCTATGACAAGGGGCCAAGAAAACACAGGAACCAAGACATAGTCCAGTCTGGACTCGCTGCCCGTTCTATTAAAAGTACATCTTGCCATAATATCAGACTTGGACCTGCCATTACAGGCACGAAGGCCGTATTTCAGCAAAAGGGAATTAATTTGCAGAACCAGAGGGGACCATGTCTTTGGAGCCGGAGCCTGAGTGGGAGGTATATGCCAAAGGAGATCCTCCTCCGTGGCCAGACCTTCCATAAAGCCAGGGAGGGGCTCGTAGTGGCAGTTGAGATCCCCTCCTATGAGATAGGCGGTACCCTCTGGTATGTCATTTAAAACCAGAGCGAGCTCCGTTATAGTAGATGACTCCTGGGTGATATTAGTAGGCCGTGAGTAGATGTTGATCAGCAACAGGCTAGCGGCATTTGACCACTCCAACAGCACAGCAAGAATATCTGCTGAATTGGTGGGTAATATATCCGCCCTGCAACCTAAGTCAGTGGCCACCCATATTGTGAGGCCGCCTGAAGGGCGCCCTCTACCCCCCCATGTTGCGTGCTTGGAAAAGGTTGCAAAGCCCTTGTAAGCGATGTTTTCTCTAGCCCATGTCTCTTGTAAGAGACAAATGTCTTTCTGCTCAATAAAAGAACACCAAGACGGGTTATTAAGTTTATTAGAAAGGCCCGCAATATTCCAAGATAGAATTTTAAGGGGGGAGGAAGTTGGTGCCGTAGAGGGTATACTTGGAGATAAAACCACTTCCGACTCCGACCTCCGGGGGGAGGTTGAGCCGTAGTCAATTTCCTGAGTAGCCCTCAGAGATGGGGTACTCCAAGGTGGAAGGGCCACCTCTGTACTACCCTCTTCAGTAACTTTAGTGTGGGGAGGATGTTCCTTCTCCTTGGGAGGTACTGGTTGTCTATTCTTGATTATATTCAAAGCGCCACCGCCCATAGACATAAACGGTCAATCCACCATATCTAAAATAGAGAAACGATTGTGGGTGGGGACTTGGTCGTGTCTAGGGCACCCTGTCAACCAACGTTCCCTATCCGCCAATGGAGCCCTTGTCCTATTTCTCCTAGGTACTAGGTCCCATCCATCCTCAACTTGTGCAGTTATTGTGGGAGGATAGAAGAAGGAGAGTGGAAGCGATTGGATAAGAGATCCCGAAGTTGGATATGGCCAGCTACATATGTGAGAAACTGTTCGGGGATCCCTAAAATTAATCAATACGCAGTCTCCCGTAATAGTTTTTTTGGTGTTACCCAGCCACGGGAGTCTCCTAACCATGAGAACCTCGCTGTTGGTACCCTCGGGTAAAGGCCTGTTTTTGGAGAGCCAGTGGATGACTTTATTTTTCAAGGCCACCACTGGTTCGCTGATAGATGGTTTTAATTCCGGGATACCCGTTAGGATAACTGTGTATGGGGCTGACTCAGGCGGTAAATTAACTAGTCTATGTCTGCTATCATGTTCCTGCACCCGTGATGGAGAAGGAAGTGGAGTGTCGCGGAGGCTGGGAATAATTTTCCGTGGAGGGATCATAGGCCCAGGTTTTGGAGAAGGAATCAGTCTGGGCAAATGTGAATGGGGGAGCTGTTGTGGACCGGGACTATCCCTAGATAGTGGTATGTCTATGGTCTTTGTGGATGTTTTGGTTGATTTGAATATGTCCCCTAACTGAGCCATTCCATGATGAAGATTTTTTATAGATGATTCCAATTTTGCAAGGCGATCTATTAGGGGGGTGAGCAATTCGCTCATGAGAGATTTTATATCAGCAAATGAGGAGCCCTCCTCCCGTATAGCAATTTTTGGACTCACAGGTCTATTAGTCTGAGTTAGGGGTGCAGCCACTCCCCTTCGTCCCACTGTCGGAGAGTTTGTTTTTCCCCTAGGAGCATGCTTCAGATTCTTCGGCCTGCGCCCTCCTACAGTTTGAGCCCTTCCCTTCCTCTTGGGTATTGCTCCCTCACAGTTCCCCTGGGTGGAATCTAAAATAGGGATAGTACTAGTGTTCGTAGGTGTCTCAGGGGCTATGTCTGGTTTGTGTGTAGTGAGGGCAGTGGAAAGCCTTGGGGGCGGGAGGGATAGTGTGATGAAATCAATTGGGGTGGAAATATCACAGTCTGTGATAGATGAAATTGTATGGCTTGGGTTCAGTGATGTCGAGGACCCAAGCAGTCCATGCGGTCCCCCCGTAGCATGGTCAAGATGTTCTGTCAATTGTGGCGGGGAGGTAGTGTCACATACTGCTCTGTCAGTCTGCAGTGGCAAGCTGGGGTCCATTTTGTCTCTGTCACATGCAGGGTGGCACAAACAGTGCTGCAGCCCTGGGTGAACACACTGTCTTACATGCCCTAGGTATCTTGAGTACCATATACTAGGGACTTATAAGTATGCCAGTACTTGCCAATTGGGTGTATCCAACTCAACATAACTTGGTATAGGGTTAGAACACTGGCACTGAGGTCTGGTTAGCAGGCCTCAGTGCTCTCTCAGAGTCGAACAGCCAGCAGCATCAGTCCATAAATGTGGGGGTGAACAAGCAAAAAGAGGCGTTTCCCTACAGTTAGGTGTGGAACGCTCACCAAGCCTTGAATTGTTTTGACCTCCTTGGTGGGTAGTTGTAGGTCAAGGACTTCCCATTTCCTCCTTATGACCATGGCAAAGAAGACAGTCTCTTCTGTGGCTGAGCCAGGAGTGGGAAAGTGAAGGCCAATCTCTGAAAAGGTCTCAGATCAAAGGAGTAGGCATCGGCCCCGGCATCATGGCTAACCACTGGAAGGGTTGAGGGGAGCAGTCAGCATCGGGGACTAGAATGCCAGCGGCAGTCCAACTGAAGACTCTCTCGGATCTTTAGGACTCGAAGGCGTACCAGATGAATCTGGGATGTTACCGAAGATCCGCAGCTTGGCCTCCTTGAAACCTTGGACCTGCTGCAGCTTCACTGATGGACCCGGAACTCGTGTTGGATCGACACTAAAGCTGGGATTGGATCTGAAGTTGGAGACCAAGACCACGACTGAGAAGTATTCTGGGCGCCGCACAACTCCTTGTGATGGAAGTGGTGGGACGAAAGGAAGCCGTGCTTCATCTTTTATGCTTCTTTTTCTTAGTCCTACCTGATGACTTTCAAAGATAAGAAGAGCACCTGTGGGGTTGACCTAGAGAAGAAGAACTCGTCAGCACACTCAACATCGAGTGGGACAGGGCCTTTCCTACATTTTGTAGATGTTCCCCGTGGTATATCTTAGCCTCGTAGTCCCAAATGGCCTTAAGATTCATCCGAGTGCATTTGTCGTACAATGCTGAGTTGCGTGAGGAGCCCAAACACCAGAGACAGACCTCATGAGGATCCGTCATTGAGATCTATTTGTGGCAATCCTCACAACGTTTGAATCCCGTTGTTTGGCGGGGGAGATATGTACCTTACAGACTGGTAACATTTTCAGATCCAGTCGGGCCAGTCTGAGGCTTATTCACAAGGTGAGGAATCTGTGGTTAGAAGGATCCATCAGAAATAGCAATACTAACTATGATCCTTGAGCTTGACTAGATCAGTATCCCTGTGCTCCATGGAGTAGTGTGCCACCAGCACAAAAAGCACCTTGGCGCCTCCTCATGGGTAGTAAGCGATATATAAATAGTCATGGCATACCATCCATACCAAGCATGCTAGTCCTTTACCCAGACTCACTTCTACCTGCCCAATGTGTTCCTAACAATCCTACATATGATGTGTCATTTCCTGAAATGCTAACTCTAGCAATGTCAACCCTGCATAGCCACTTCCTGTGATAACACTTCCTGTGATGACACTTCCTGTGATTCCACTTAAATGATCAAGATGGCCCGTCACTGCGGATTTTTTCTGAATAAATTTGAAGTTGACACCTCTGGTGATTATTTGCTGCTTTCGGATCCCTGCGTCAATGACCGAAAGGGAAGGAAATTACCTGCCACATATTAATAATGAAACAAGGCCCTATACGAGGTCCAAACAATTTATATCCGCGACCAGTAGGCGAACCAGGACAATGAACAACTCAATAATGATGTCACTGAATTTATTGATCTTTTAATAAAAAAAAATTAAAAGATTTTTTGAGTGTATTGATCAACATCAAAACCTAGGGTAGATATCAAAACATTACAAAATTCATGTAAATAAAGCTGCTAACAGTCCCACACATCTCCTTCAAGACAACACGGTCATACTAGCACTCACTCAACAGCGACATCATACACCACATCACATCAGTACACAAAAATAAAACCATATAGATGATTAGGTAGCAATTCTGCTGTTCAGATTAAACGAATAAAGTTTCAGCAGCCCGGTGGGCTTGCCAACGCGCGTTTCGGTGTCAGGCCCCAACAGGGGCTACACCTTCATCAGGGCGAAGGAGGGCAGGTAGAATGGGACAGACACACCTAGCGGTCAGGGAGTTCTCCGTACATCGGCGAATAAAGTTGTCCTCAACTAGTAGACTAGATTCCGGAAAAGGTAGAGGGCCTGGAGGATTTATTCAGCCATGGGTCTAAAGATCGATCCTCGTCCAATAGGAGGGAAAGTTCGTCACCAATAGGACAAAGCGGGTAGAAGTTTATCTCGTCAGGGTGAGTGTCAAGGAACGGATGGATCCCGGTCAGTTGAGCGGGATAAGAGGCATCGAAGTAAGTAGAGGAGAGTTTGTAGATACGTTGATGCCTGTATTAGCCGGCAGGGGGGCAGCACGGAGCATTAATCTCGCTGATTCGCGACCGATAAGGTACTTCCGTGAATGGAAGCTGAGCCTGCGGCAATGACACACCAACAAGGGACAGTGAGGCCAGTCATACCCACATGTTCAAGTCAAAATGGTTTGCCGTTCATGTCCTATCCGAAAAAACACCGTGGTATATGAGCAAACCCTAAACAGCTGCACCAGAGCAGCCTCGTTGTGAGGCTATAGAGGGCATTAAAGAAACGAAGAAGGGGATATCGGCGGCTGACGGAGGCGAGGGTGCGTTGCAGCCTAAAACAAGTGAGAAAAAGAGCGCTTCCGCGGTTGAGTAGAGAACAACAGTTATAACTGGGGTGTGGCGAGCCCGCAAACCTTGTGTCCCAGTGCCACTGCACCTGCTGCGCTAACGATAGCACCGCCCACTGGAAGGCATCCCCTGGTGCGATGATAGGGGCATATGAAAAATCTAGAGCTGAGGGGCACTGGCAGAGCTGTGTGTAGATCTGACTCCTGTGAAAGAAGAAGGCGCTGCAGGGCGTAGGTGCACGGACGGGGGTGGGGGGCTGTGTGCAGTCAGAGGTGGAACCGCAGGGTCGGGTGCGAGATACACCTGTATGGAGACTGTATGGGTCACACATGTGTCTCAGGGTCAGGACTGAGGTGCATTGGAAGAGCTGTGTGCGTCCCGGTAGAGTAATTGCAGGAGGTGTTGCACGTTCGGCTTGAGTTCATTAGTAGAACTCAGTTTGGGTTTTAGCTGTGGAATATAGTAAGGGGCGATGAGGTGAAAGACGAGGTGCATTGATGGAGCCATGTATGGGTTCACGTTTTGAATAACAGATGCATCAACTTAAGAATGAAGTGCACTGGTACCAACAGAGCGGTGTGTGCTTCCCAGTACTGGAGGACTGTTGGTGCTGCTGGTATGTAATAGGCAGGTGGGCAGATATGTGCTGGCCCTCCAATGTGATGTCACGTGGTCCACGCTAGCACCATCAGCAGAATCCTGTGAATGGAACCCCATGACAGGCCGGGCCCTCCACTGTGATGTCACGAGGTCCACGCTAGCCCCAGCTGCAGAATCTGACGTGCAAGGCCCTCCAATGTGATGTCACGAGGTCCGCACTAGCACCAGCTGCAGAATCCTGCGGATGGAACCCCATGACAGGCACATGATGTCACGAGGTCCGCGCTAAGTGCCGAGGGGAGGCCTCCGCAGCAGCAGAGACAAGCAGAGGCCACTGATGGGGAAGAATGTCGTGGAGGATGAGATTGTCTTTGAGGTTCATCGCAGGATCATTTTTGTGACTGAATAGGTTTTTGCTTTTTTTCAGGAAATGTAATTAAAACCGTGTCTCGCCTGCTCCCTCCCTCCCCCTTACACTGCAAGACACAACCGCCCATAAACCAGTGATGTATGATGACACGTTGAAAAGTCTCTATTGTGACGTGTCCTTGGTATAAAAGGCTGGTAACCAGGCAGCCGCAGCATTGCACTCATGAGCACCAGACAGAGAGGACCACTGCTGGCGGCTGGAGCTGAGGCCCGCGAGAGGCGGAAGCAGCAGGGGCCTATCAGGCACCAACAAAGAAGTGGGTGGGGATGGGTCTAAAGGGACACGGTGAGTATATAAACCAAACGAAAACTGAACTGAAAACCGAACTTGAAACCAAACTGAAACCAAACTTGATACTGACTTGAAACTGACTTGAAACTGGCGTGAAACTCAATTTTCCTTCCCTTCTCTTCCTTCCCTTCTGATCAACTTCCGTTCCGTTCCTTTCGCTTCCATCCCTCTTTCCTTCCCTCCCCGATCTTCTCCCGTGCCCTTCCATTCTCACCTCTCCCTACTCATCTTCCATCCCATCTCCCATCCCTGCTCTCCCTACCCTCCCCTTCTCTTCCCTCACCCTTCTTCCCCTCATCCCTTCCTCCCTTCTCTTCCCCTCTCCCTTCTTCCCCTCCCCTCACCCTTCCCTTACCCTCACCCTTCCCTCTCTTCCCCTTCCCTCTCTACCCCCACCATGTACCCTCACCCTCCTCGTTCCCCTCTCCCTCCACGCTCCACCTTCCCATCTCCCTCCACCTTCCCCTCTCCCTTCCCCTCCCTCATTCTCACCTTTTCCCTCTTACTCTCCCTACCCTTCACCCTCAACCTCCCCTTCACCCTCAACCTTTCCCTTCCCCTTTCCCTCACCCTTCCACTCTCCCCCTCTGCCTCACCCTCTAACCCTCCCTCTCCCTTTCCCTCTCCCTTTTCCTCACCCTCTCCCTTTCCCCTCTCCCTCCACCTCTCACCCTCCCCACCCCCTTGCACTTTCCCCTTACCCTCTCCCTTTCCTCTCTCCCTTTCCCCTTTCCTTCTCCCTTTCCCCTTCCCCTCTCCCATCCCCTCACCTCTCCCTGCACCTCACCCTTCCCCCTCTCCCTTCCCTCTCTTCCCCATGCCTCTCTACCCTCACCTTCTACCCTCACCCTCCATCGTCCCCTCTTCCTCCATCCTCCCCTCTCTGCTCTCCCTCCACCTTAACCTCTCCCTTCCCTTCTCCCTTCCCTCCTCCCTCCTCCCTCCCCCCTCTCCCCTCCCCCTTCCACTCCCTCTCACCCTTTCCCTCACTTTTTCCTTCTCCCTTGCCCTCACCCCTACCCCTCCCCTTCCCTCTCTTCACCCACATCCGCACTCTTCCCCTCACTCACACCCTCCCCCTTCCCCTCACCCTCTCCCCTAGACTCACCCTCTCTCCTCACCATCACCCTTTTCTTTCCGTTTCCCTTTCCCTCTCACTTTCTCCTCACCCTTCCCCTCTACCTCTCCCTTCCCCTCACCCTCTTCCTTCCTCTCTCCCTTCCCCTTTCCCTCAACCTTACTCTCCCTTACCCTCTTGCTTTTCCTCACCCTCTAACTTGCCCTCACTCTCTCCCCCTCTCCCTCTCTCCTCCCCCTCGCCATCACCCTCCCCCTTCCCTCTCTCCCTTTCCCTCTACCCTTCCCTCTCCCTTTCCCTCTCCCTTTCCCTCACCTTCTCCCTTTCCCTCAACCTCACCCTTTGCCATCTCCCTCCCCACTCCCATCTCCTCTTACCCTCTCCTCTTACCCTCTCGCTCTCCTTCAACCTTTTCTTTCACTTTCCCTCTCCCTTCCCCTCTCCCTTCTTCTCTCCCTCGCTTCCTTCCCCTCTAACTTGCCCTTTCCCCCTCTCTCACCCTCTCCCTCTTCCTTTCCCTTCCCCTCACACTCACTCTCTCCCTTTCCCTCTCCCTCTCCTTCACCCTTCCCCTCTCCCTTCCCCATCCCTCTCCCTCTCCCTTCCTCTTTCCCTTTCCCTCCCCTTCCCTTCTCCCTTCCCTTCTCTTCACCCTCACCCTTCCCCATACCACAACATCTCCCTTTCTCCCACCCTCTTCCCTCCCCTCACCCTCACCCTTTTCTTTCCCTCTCCCTTTCCTCTCTCCCTTCCCCTTTCCATTTCCCCTCTCCCTTTCTCCTCATCCTTCCTCTCCCTTCCCCTCACCCTCTCTCTCTCCCTTCCCCTCTCCCTCACCCATCCCTTTCCCCTCTCCCTACCCCTTCCCCTCCCCTTCCTCTCCATTTCCCTCTCCCTCTCTTTCTCCCTCACCCTCTCACATTCCCTCACCCTCACCCTTTCCCCTCTCCTTCCACCTTTCCCTCCCACTCCCCTTCTCTTACCATCACTCTCCCCCTTTTCTACCCCTTTCCCTCTCCCTTTACTCTTTCCCCTCTCCCTTGACCTTTCCCACTCCCCTCCCTTCTCTCCCTTCCCCTCTCTTTAAGCTTCTCCCGTCCCTCTCCCTTCCCCTCCTCCTCTCCCTTCTCATCTCTCTCGGTCCCTTCCCCTCTACCTTGCCCTTCCCCTCTTCCTATCCCTCAAACTTACTCTCTCCCTCACCCTTTCCCTCACACTCTCCCTCTTCCTCTCCCTTTCCCCATCCCCTTTCCCTCACCCCATCCTCTCCCTTCCACTTCCCCTCACCCTTCCTCTCTCTCCTCCCTTTCCCTCACCCTCACCCTTTTCCCTCTCCACCTATCCCACCTCTTCCCCCTCTTCCTTTCCCTCCCCATTCCCCTCTACCTTTCCCGTCCCCTTTTCCCCTCTCCATTTCCCTCTCTCTTCCCTTCCCTCTCACTCCACCTATCCCTCCCCCTCCCTATCGCCCTCCCCCTCTCTGTTCCCCTCCCCTGCTGCCTATTCCCTTCCCTTCCCCTCTCCCCTTTCCCTCCCCCCTCCCTTCCTATCATCCTCCCCCTCTCCAATCTCCTTTACCTCTACCTTCCCCATCACCCTCGCCCTTCCTATCTTGCTTCCCCTCTCTTAACTCTTCTATCCCCCTCCCTTCCCTTCTCCCTTCCTTTCTCCCTTTCCCGCTACCTCACCCATTCCCTCTTCCTCCTCCTTCCTTCCCCTCACCCTTCCCCTCACTCTTTCCCTTTTTCCTCACCCCCTCCCCATCTCTCACCTTCACCCTCTTCCCTTCTCCCTTTAACTGCCCCTCCTCCTTCCCCTCACCATTCCCCATACTACAACCTCTCCCTTTCTCCCACCCTCTCCCCTCACCCTCTCCCCTCACCTCACCCTTTTCTTTCCCTCTCCTTTTCCTCTCTCCCTTCCACTCTCCATTTCCCCTCTCCCTTTCTCCTCATCCTTCCTCTCCCTTCCCCTCACCCTCTCCGTTCCCTTTCCCTCTCCCCTTTCCTTCCTCTCACCCTTCCCCTCTCCCTCTTCCTCTCCCTTCCCCTCTCCCTCACCCATCCCTTTCCCCTCTCCCTACCCCTTCCCCTCCCCTTCCTCTCCATTTCCCTCTCCCTCTCCTTCTCCCTCACCCTCTCACATTCCCTCACCCTTTCCCCTCTCCTTCCACCTTTCCCTCCCTACTCCCCTACTCCCCTTCTCCTCTTACCCTCACTCCCCCCTCCCCTCCCCCTTTTCTTCCCCTTTCCCTCTCCCTTTACTCTTTCCCCTCTCCCTCTCCCTTGACCTTTCCCTCTCCCCTCTCTTCTCTCCCATCCCCTCTCTTTACGCTTCTCCCCTCCCTCTCCCTTCCCCTCCTCTCCCTTCACATCTCCCTCGGTCCCTTCCCCTCTACCTTGCCCTTCCCCTCTCCCTCTCCCTCACCCTCTCCCTCAAACTTACTCTCTCCCTTTCCCTCACCCTTTCACTTTCCCTCACATTCTCCCTCTTCCTCTCCCTTTCCCCATCCCCTCTCCCTCACCCCATCCTCTCCCTTCCACTTCCCCTTCCTCTCTCTCCTCCCTTTCCCTCTCCCTTTCCCTCACCCTCACCCTTTCCCCTCTCCACCTATCCCACCTCTTCCCCCTCTTCCTTTCCCTCCCCTTTCCCCCTCTACCTTTCCCGTCCCCTTTTCCCTCTCCATTTCCCTCTCTCTTCCCTTCCCTCTCACTCCACCTCTCCCTCCCCCTCCCTATCACCCTCCCCCTCTCTGTTCCCCTCCCCTGCTGCCTTTTCCATTCCCTTCCCCTCTCCCTTTCCCATACCCCTTTCCCTTCCTATCATCCTCCCCTCTCCAATCCCCTTTACCTCTACCTTCCCCATCACCCTCTCCCTTCCTATCTTGCTTCCCCTCTCTTAACTCTTTTATCCCCCTCCCTTCCCTTCTCCCTTCCTTTCTCCCTTTCCCGCTACCTCACCCATTCCCTCTTCCTCCCCCTTCCTTCCCCTCACCCTTCCCCTCACTCTTTCCCTTTTTCATCACCCCCTCCCCATCTCTCACCTTCCCCCTCTTTCCCTCTCCCTTCCCCTCTACCCTATCCTCTTTTCACCCTTATCCTTCCCCTCACCCTCTCTCTTCCCCTCACCATTTTCTTTTCCTTTCCTCTCTCCCTTCCACTCTCCCTTCCCCTCTCCCTTCCTCTCTTCCTCTCACTTCCTCTCTCTCCCTTCCCCTCTCTTAAACCTTCCCCTCTACCTCTCCCTTCCACTCTTCCTCTCCCTTACCCTCTCCCTTTCCCTCCTCCATTTTCCCTTCCCCTTGCCCTCACTCTTTCCCTTTCCCTTACCCTCACCCTGTCTTTCCCCTTCCACTCACCCTCTTCCTCTCCCTTCCACTTCCCCTTTCCCTCTCCCCTTCCCTCACCCTTTCACTCCGTCACTCTCACCCTTTATCCTCTCTTCCCCCTCTCCCTTCCACTCTCCCTTCCCCTCTCACTTCCCCTTTCCCTCTCCCTCATTCTTTCACTTTCCCTCAACCTCACCCTTTCCCCACTCCCTCCACCTCTCCCTTTCCCTCCTGCCACCCCTTTCCCCTTACCCTCACCGTCTCCTTCCCCTCTCCCTTCTGCTCCCTCACCCTCTCATTTCCCCCTCTCTGCCTTCCCTTCCCCTCTCCCCCTCTCACTCCTTTTCCATCACCCTTTCTTTTCCTCACCCCTCCCTTCTATGTCCCCCTTTTCCTTTCCCCTTCCCCTCTCGACACATCTTCCTCCCCACTCCACTCCCCCTCCCTCTCCCCCTCCCATTCCCCTCACCCTCTCCCTTCTTTTCTCCCTTCCCCCTCTCTCTCCCTCTCCCTCAACCTCTCACTTTCCCTCACCCTAATCCTCTCCCCTCTCTCTCCACCTCTCCCCTTACCCTTTCCCTCACCCTCACCCATGCCATTCTCCCTCCCCTGCCCTCTCCCTTTCCACTGTTCTTCCACTCCTACCCCCTCCACCTCTCCCTCCCCTCTCCCCTCTCCCCTTTCCCTTCACACGCTCCTTTCTCTTCACCCTCTCCCTTCCCCTCCCCACTCTCCCTTCCCCTCCCTCGTCCCTCTCCCTTCCTCTCTCCCTTCCCACTTCTTCTCCCTTTTTCTCACCCTTCCCTTCTCACTCCACCTCTCCCTCACCCTCTGTTTCCCCCCTCCCCTTCCCCACTCCCTTTCCCTCTCCCCCTTCTTATCTCCCTTTCCTCTCTCCAGTCCCCTCTACCTCTCCATTCTCCATTATCCTTCCCCTCTCAATTCCTCTCATGCTTTCCCCTTCACCCTTCCCCTTACTGTCTCCTTACCCTCTCCCCTCTGCTCCCTTCCCCTCTTCCTCTCCCTTCCCCCCTCCCACTCCCTTCCCCTCACCCTCTTCCTCACCATTTCCCTACCCCTCACCCGTCCCCTTCCCCTCTCCCTTCCCCTGTCCCTCCCCATTCCCCTTTCACTTTCCCTCTCCCTTCCCATCTCCCTTCACTTTCCCTCTCCAGTCCCCTCTCTTCACCCTCATCCTTCCTATCACATCTCTCTTCACCTCACCCATTTCTTTCCATTTCCCTCTCCCTCTTCCTACCCATCTTCCTCCTCCCCCTTCCCCGCTCCCTCCATCGCTTCCTTCCCATCTCCCTTTCCCTCTCGCTTCCTGTCTCCCTTCCCCTCTCTTCACCCTTCCCCTCTCCATCTCCCTCTCCCACACCCCACCCCACCCTCTCCCTTCCCCTCCCCTCCCTCTCCCTTTCCCTCTCCCTCCCTACCCATCTCCCTTTCCCTCTCCCTTCCTGTCTCCCTTCCCCTCTCTTCACCCTTCCCCTCTTCCTCTACCACACCCCACCCCACCCTCTCCCTTCCCTTCCCCTCCGTCTCCCTTTCCCTCTCCCTCCCTCGCTCCCTTCCCATCTCCCTTTCCTTCTTCCTTCCTGTCTCCCTTCCCCTCTCTTCACCCTTCCCCTCTCCCTCTCCCACACTCCACACCACCCCACCCTCTCCCTTCCCCTCCCCTCCCTCTCCCTTTCCCTCTCCCTCCCTTGCTCCTTTCCCATCTCCCTTTCCCTCTCCCTTCCTGTCTCCCCCTCTCTTCACCCTTGCCCTCTCCCTCTCCCTCTCCCACAACCCACCCCACCCTTTCCCCTTTCCCCTCTCCACCCCCTACCCCCCTCTTCCTTTCCTGCCACTTTCCCCCTCTCTCTTTCCCTTTCCCCTCTCCTTTCCTTTCTCCCTTCCTGTCTCCCTCACCCTTTCCCTCACCAGCTGCCTTCACCTCACGTTCCCTCCCCTTTCCCTCCCCTTTCCCCTCTTCCTTCCCCTCCTTTCCTCCTCTCTCCCTTTCCCCTCTCCCTTTCCCTTCCTTTTTCCCTTCCCCTCTCCTGCCCAGTCTCCCTTTCCCCCTTCCCCCTCAACATGTCCCTCTCCCTCTCCTCCCTTCCCTTCCCTCTCCTTTTCTCTTTTCCTCCCCTTCCCCTCTCACTCTGCCTCTCCCCCCTCTCTCTCCCATCTCCTTTCCCCCTTCCCCTCTCCTTATTCCCTTCCCCTCTCCCTCCACCTTCCCCTCTCCTTTCCCCACCATTCCCCTCAACCTCTCCCTTCCCATCACACCTACTCTCTCCCTTTCCCTCACCCTCCCCCCTTACATCCCCCTCATCCCCTCTCCCTTCCCCTCACCCTCTCCCTGTCCTTCTTCCTCTCCCTTCCTCTCCCTCAACCTCAACATTCCACTTCAGCCTCTCTTGCCCCCTCCCTTTCCCTCTTCCTTTCCCTCACCCTCTCACTTTCCCTCACCCTTTCCCCTCTCCACCTTGCCCACCCCCTCGCACTCTTCCTGCCCTTCCACCTTTCTCCTTCCCTTCTACCTTCCCCTCCCTTTTCCCCTCCCTTCCCCTCTCCCTTCCTATCTCCCTTTCTCCTCTCCAGTCCCCTTTACCTCTCCCTTCCCTTATCCCTCTCCCCTTCTCCTCTCCCTCACACTTTCCCTCTTCCTCTCCCGTCCCCTCTCCCTCATCCCTTCCCCTCACCCTCTCCCTTTCCCTCTTCCCTTCTCCCTCCCCTTCTCACTCTCCCTTACCTTCCTCTCTCCCTTCCCCTCTCTTTACCCACATCCTTCCCCTCACCCTCTCCCTTTCCCTCTCCCTCTTCCCTTCTCCCTCGCCCTCCCCTTCTCACTCTCCCTTACCTTCCCCTCTCCGTTCCCCTCTCTTTACCCACATCCTTCCCCTCACCCTCTCTATTCCCCTCACCTTCTCTTTCCCTTCCCGTCTCCCTTTCCCTCTCCCTTTCCTCCCTCCCTTTCCCTCCCCCTCTCCCTCTCCATTCCTCTCTCCCTTTCCCTTTCCCCTCTCACTCCACCATTCCCTCCCCATCTCCCTCCCCCTTTCCGTCTCCCTTACCCTCTCCAGTCCCCTTTCCCTTCCCCTCTTCCTCTCCCTCTCCATTCCTCTCTCCCTTCCCCTTTCCCTTTCCCCTCTCACTCCACCATTCCCTCCCCATCTCCCTCCCCCTTTCCATCTCCCTTACCCTCTCCCGTCCCCTTTCCCTTCCCCTCTTCCTCTCCCTGCCTCGCTCCCTTCCCCTCTCCCTTCACTTTTCCCTCTCCCTCCTTTTCCCTCCCCCTTCCCCTCATCCTCTCCCATCCCCTCACCCTCACTCTCTCCCTTTCCCTCACCCTCTTCCTCCTCACCCTCTTCCTTTCCCTCACCCTCTCCATCTTCCCCTCTCCCTTCCTGTTCCCCTCACCCTCTTCCTTCCACTTCCCCTTCCCCTTCCCCTTTTCCTCTCCCTTTCCCTCACCCTCTCACTCCCTCACCCTTTCTCTCCATCCACCTCTCCATTTCTCTCCCCCTCCCACTTCCTCTCTCACTTCCCCTCCCTCGCCCTCTTCCTCTCCCTTCCCTTCCCTCTTCCACTGCCTGTCCCTTCCCTCTCCCTTTTCCTCACCTTCTCTTTCCCTCTCCCCTCCCCTCTTCCCCTTTCCCTTTCCCATCCTCCTCTGCCTCCCATTCCCCCCCCTCCCCTAAAACCCCCTTTCCCCTTCCCTGTCCATCCCTTTCTTCTCCCCTTCTCCCTTGCCCCCCTCTTCTCTTACCCTCTCCCCTTCCCTCATCCTCTCACTTTTCCTCACACTAACCCTTCCCTTCTCCCTCCCCCTTCCGTTTTCCCTTTCCCTCTTCCCTGCTCCCTTCTCCCTAGCCCTCCCCTTCTCACTCTCCCTTACCTCCCCCTCTCCCTTTCTTTACCCTCATCCTTCCTCTCACCCTCTATTCCCCTCACCTTTTCTTTCCCTTCCTGTCTCCCTTTCCCCTCTCACTTCCCCTCTCCCTTCCCCTTTCCCTTCCCCCTTCTCCCTCTCCCGCTCTCCCTTCCCCTCTCACTCCACCGCTCCCTCCCCCTCCCCATCTCCCTCTCCTTTTCCCTGTCCCTTACCCTCTCCTTTCCCATCTCCCTTTCCCCTCTGCAGTCCCCTCTCCCTGCATCGTACTCCTCACCCTCTCCCTCTTGCTTCCACTTCCCCTTTCACTCACCCTTTCTCTCCCTCCACCTCCACCTCCACCTCCACCTCTCCCTTCCCTTCCCCTCCCCTTCTCACTTCCCCTCTGCCTTCCCCTCCCTGACCATCTTCCTCTCCCTTCCCTTCCCTCTTCCCTCCTTGTCACTTCTCTCTTCCTCTTGCACTCCCTTTTTCACACCCTCTCTTTCCCTCTCCCTCACCCCTCCTCTCCCTTCCCATCTCCCTTTTCCCTCTCAATCCCCTCTACCTCTCCCTTCCCCCCACTCTCCCCCTCACTCTCCCTTCCTCTCTTGCTTCGCCCTTCCCCTATCCCTCCCTCTACCCCTCTCCCTCTTCCCTTACTATCTCCTTCCCCTCTCCCTTCTGCTCGCTTACCCTCTTCCTCTCCCTTCCTCTCTCCTTTCCCATTCCCTCTCTCTCCCTTCCCCTCTCTCCCTCCCACTCCCTTTCCCTCACCCTCTCTTTCCTTCACCCTTTCCCTTCCCCTGACCATTCCCCTTGCCCTTGCCTTCCCCATTCCCTCTCCATTTCCCTTTCCCTTCCTGTCCCCCTTCACTTTCTATCTCCACCCCCTCTCTTCACTCTCTCCCGCCTCCCTTCCCTTCCCTTCCCCTCACCCTCACTCTTTCTCTTTTTCCTCCCCCTCTCCCTGTCCCTCTCCCTCTTCCCTTCTCCCTTGCCCTCCCCTTCTCACTCTAACGTCCCTTCCCCTCTTTTCCCCCTCATCATTCCCCTCACCCTCTCTCTTCCCCTCGCCTTTTCTTTTCCTTCCCTCTCCCTTTTCCTCTCCATTTCCACTCCCCTTCCCCTCTCCCTTTCCTTCCCCTCTCCCTTTCTCGCTCTTCGCCCTTCCCCTTTCCATTCCTCTCATCCTCTCCCTTCCTCGCTCCCTTCCCCTCCCCACTCCCCTCCCCACTCCCTCTTCTTCTACCTTCCCCTCTCCCTCCTCCCTTCCCCTCAGCCGCTCCCTTCCCCTCACCCTCACTCTCTCCCTTTCCCTCACCCTCACCCTCTAACTCTCCCTTTCCATTCCCCTCCCCGTCTCCCTTCCCCTTCCCCTCCCTCTCCCTTTCCCTCACCCTCTTTCCCTCACCCTCTCTTTCCTTACCCTCACCCCTACTCCTTCCCCCTTCCCCTCTCCCTTCCTTGATCCCTTCCCCCTCCCCTCCCCTCTTCCTCTCCCTTGTTCTCTTCCTTTCCCCTCACCCTCACTCTCCCTCACCCTCTCACTTTCCCTCACCCTCTTCCCTTTTCTCACTCTCCCTCTCCCTCTTCACCTCTCCCTCTTCACTCTTCCCTCTTCCTCTTACCTCTCCCTGACACTTTCCCTTTCCCTCTCCCTGCCTTTCCCATCACCCTTTCCCCTCTCCCTCCGCCTCTCCCTTTCCCTCTCTCTTCCCCTCGCCCTTCCCCACCTCCCTCTCCCTTTCGCTCGCTCTCTCACTCTCCCTTACCCATTCCCCTTTCCCTCCACCTTTCCCTTTCCCACCCCTTCTCCCTTTCCTCCTGCCTCGCCCTTTCCCTTTCACCTCCCCATCTCCCCTTCCCCTCACTGTCTCCTCTCTCAACCTCGTCCTCTCCCTTCCCCTCTCTCTCCCTTCCTCCTCCCACTCCCTTTCACTCACCGTCTCTTTGTCTCTCCCTCACCTCTCCCTCCCCCTTTCACTTTCCCATCCTCCTCCCCCTTACCCTCTCCCTTTCCCCTTCCACTCTTAAATATATGATCTTATATGGCTTGCCTTCACAGCACATGCCATTACAATGCAAAGTCATACCTGGTAAAGCACCCCAAAACCCAGCATACCCTGCAACTTAAAATTACCCTTAGCACTCAAAACCCAAACCCACGCTGAACCCTAAAATTACCATTGCTACCCCAAAACACATACCCACACTAAAACTTAAAAGTACAATTTGGCCCCCTAAACCCCAAACCCACCCTGAACCCCAAAATTACCCTTAGCACCCCAAAACCCAAACCCACCCTCAACCCTAAATTTACCCTTAGCACCCCAAAACGCAAATCCCCCCCTGAACCCTAAAAGTACTCCTATACCCCAAACCCACCTGAACCATAAAATTAACATGGGCATCCCAAAACCCAAAACAACCCTGAACCCTAAAATGAAGCTAGGCACCCCAAAACCCATACCCACACTGAACCCTAAAATTAATCTTTGCAACCCAAAACCCACACCCACCCTGAATGCTAAAATTACCCCAAAACCCAACCCCAACCTGAACTCTAAAATTACCCTGGACACCCTTAATCCCGAACCCACCCTGAACCCTAAAATTTTCCTTAGCACCCCAAAACCCAAACCTACAGTGAACCCTAAAATTATCCCGGGCACCCCAAAACCCAAACAAACCCTGAACCCTAAAATTATCCATAGCACCCCAAAACCCAAACCCACTCTGAACCCTAAAATTACTCTTAGCACCCCAAAACCCCACACCCACTCCGAACCCTAAAATTACCATTGGCACCCCAAAACCCAGACCAACCATGAACCCTAAAATTACCCTGCGCCCCCAAAACACATACCCACCCTAAAACTTAAAATTACTATTGGTATCCCAAAACCCAACCCTAACCTGAACCCCAAAATAACCCTTAGCACGCCAAAACCCAAACCCTCCCTGAACTGTAAAATTAACCCTAGCACCCCAAAACCAACACCTACTCTGAACCCTAAATTTACCCAGAGCATCCCGAAACCTAAACCCACCCTGAACCCTAAACTTACCCCTATACCCCAAAGCCCAAACCAGGCCTGAACCCTAAAATTACCCTGGTCACCCCAAAGCCCAAACCCATCCTGAACCCTAAAAACACCCTTGCTATCCCAAAACACATACCCACCCTCAAACTTAAAATTACCCTTGGCACCACAAAACCTAAAGCCATCCTGAACCCTAAAATTACCCTGGGCACCACAAAACCAAAACCCATCCAGAACCCGAACATTACCATTGGCACCCCAAAACCTAAACCCAGCCGGCACCCTAAAATTACCCTGGGCACCCCAAAATCCAAGCATACCCTGAACCCTAAAATTACCCTTAGCACCCCAAAACCCAAACCCACCCTGAACCCTAAAATAATCCATCGCACCCCAATACCCATATCAACCCTGAATCCTAAGATTACTCGTTGGATTCCAAAACCCATACCCACCCTGAACCCTAAAAGTACACTGGGCACCCCAAAAGCCAAACCCACACAGAACCCTAAAATTACCCTTAGCACCCCAAAACCCAAACCCACACAGAACCCAAAAATGACCCTGGGTACCCCAAAACCCAAACCCACCCTGAACCCTAAAAATGACCTTCCTACTCCAAAACACATACCCACCCTAAAACTTAAAATTACCATTTGGCACTACAAAACCCAAACCCAGCCTGAAGCCCATAATTACCCATAGCACCCCAAAACCCAAACCCACCCTGGACACACAGGGCCTCATGTAGGTAAATAAATTTTACCGGTTCTTAAATACCGAGCCGTACCGAATCGGTAAATTAGAATCGGTAAGTTATATGTAGGTAAAAATTCGGTAACAGTTACCGATTCGGTAACATTCGGTAAATACGAATCGGAATTCACCGAATCGGAAAATACCGAGGTGATAATTACCGAATCGGAAAATACCGAGGTGGTATCTACCGATTCGGAAAAGACCGAGGTGGTATCCACCGATTCGGAAAACACC
>NW_028188481.1:87917-175305 GCF_964204655.1 Triturus cristatus
TCCCGGGGAAGCTTCATTGAAGTCTTCTCCCATCCCTCTTTGACAAGGCTGAGGGGCCCCCTAACGGGATGGCCGTAGAGCAACTCAAAAGGGCTGAACCCGACTCCCTTCTGCGGCACCTCGCGGTACGAAAATAGCAAGCAAGGGAGGAGGATGTCCCATTTCCGCCTCAAGTCCTCTGGCAGGCTCCGGATCATCCCCTTTAAGGTCTTGTTAAAACGCTCTACGAGTCCGTTAGTCTGGGGGTGATAAGGAGTGGAGAACCGATAGGTCACCCCGCACTCCTTCCACATGGCCTGCATATAGGCTGACATAAAATTTGTGCCCCTATCCGACACCACGACCTTGGGGAATCCCACTCGGGTAAAAATTCCCATTAGGGCCCGCGCCACCACGGGTGCAGTGATGGTCCTCAGAGGAATGGCCTCAGGGTACCGGGTGGCGTGGTCCACTAACACCAGGATGAACCGGTGTCCCGAAGAGGTCGGAGGGTCCAATGGTCCCACAATGTCGATCCCGACCCGCTCAAAAGGGGTCCCGACCACCGGAAGCGGTTCCAAGGGGACCTTCACCTTGGTTCCTGTCTTGCCACTTGCCTGGCATGTCTTGCAGGTCTTGCAATAGGTGTCAGAGGCAACTCTCATCCTGGGCCAATAAAAATGCGGGACTAACCGCGCGAAAGTCTTGTCCTGGCCCAGGTGTCCAGCTAGAGGTATCTCATGGGCTAACTCCAGCAAAAAGGTCCGGTAGCATTGGGGCACGACTAAGGCCCTTGAAGATCCATGCACCGGAACCTTCGGCTCGCTATACAGGAGGCCATCCTCCCAGTAAACGTGGTAATTACCGGATTCCTTATTGGTCGCTTGAGCTGTGGCCTGTCGCCGCATGCCTTCAAGCGTGGGGCACTCTCTCTGGCCCCGGCGAAATTCCTCCCGGGTAGGCCCTCCTTCCACGCACCAACCGGCCGGGATAGGCAGGTCCCCCACAGGAACAACATCCACCTCCGCGGATTCTGGAGCCACAACCGCCGGCTCCTCTTCCATCCCACGGGGGGTATCCACCTCCTCTACTGGTCCAACTTCGGGTTGGGCTGTTATTTCCGGCTCTAACTCGGTGTGAGTTCTTGGCCAGGCAGCCATGGACCTTGTAACCACACAGGCCCATCCTGGTAACCCCAGCATTTCGGTGTGGGCTCGTAGCTCCACTTCCTTCCAGATGTTGGTCTCCAAATCGTTCCCGAGCAGACAGTCCACTGGCAAGGCGGGGCTCACGGCAACTTTCAAGGGGCCTTTAACTCCTTCCCACTCAAATGGAACCCGAGCCACTGGGTAATGACTCAGGCTACCATCAGCCAATACGGCCGGATGGAACACGTCAGGGATCAACTGCTCCGGGGACACCAGCCGCCTTACTACGGTGGTCATGCTGGCACCTGTGTCCCTCAAAGCCTCCACCTCCTGTCCATTCACCTGCACCCTCTGCCGGTATTTGGCAGTATTCGATGGTAAGGAAATCACTGGAACCTCTTCCCTATCTCCCAGTGAGACGAGGGTCAGGCCTGTCCACTCCCCCTCCCGATCTAGGGGCAACTCCACCCCAAGCGCTATACTAGCCACCCCGGGGGGCTTACCTCCTGCGGGGGCAGGAGTTCTTTTGCGGCACTGGACATCCCCTTTATAGTGTCCCACCTCCCCACATTCATAACACTTGACTGTTCTTGGCGGTTGACCCTTGTCAGGGTGAGTGGACCTTGGGAAACTGGACTGAGAGGGAGTCCCTACACTTTTCCCAAACTGCCTGTTTGGTGGGCCTCGGAAGAGCTCCTTCTTTTTATCTCCCCCCTCTTTCTTCTGGGGGGCGCTCTGTCCACCCTTCGGGCCATCTCCCCCGGGTCCCTTGAGGGTCACTCGGGTGCTAACCCAAGTGTCCGCCTCTTCCGCAAGTGTCCGGGGGTCGGTCAACTTGCGGTCCACCAAGTGTTGGCGCAGCTCCGGAAAACATCTATCCAAGAGGTGCTCTCTCAGAAATAAGTTGTACAGACCCTCAAAATCCTGCACCTCGCTGCCACGCACCCATCCATCTAAAGCCTTCCGGGCATAATCATAGAAATCCACCCAGTTCTGCGTGGTCAACTTGTGACTGCTACGGAATCTCTGACGGTATCTCTCAGGGGTGAGGCCAAACTTTTTAAGCAGGGCCTCCTTCATCACCGGATAGTTGGTTTGGTCTACCTTCTCTAGATACAAGAGGGTGTCCCTCACTACGGGAGGTATATATCGGTACAGGCCACCCCCCCAGTAGCTTGTGGGCACCCCATGGACCTTCAGGGATACTTCGTACGCCTCCAACCACCGGTTGATGTCATCCCCCACCCCGTAACTAGCAATCACATCTTTTGGGAGGTAGAATTTAGGCTCCCGTGGAACCTCTGGTACGCTGCCACCATTTACATTCCCTTGCGCACTGATCTGTAATGCTCTCAACTCCAATTCTTTGAGCTGGAGCTCATGCGCAAGCTTCCTTTCTTCCATTGCTAGCCTCTTATCTTCCTTTTCTTTTTCCAATTTTGCAAGCTCCCATCTCAGTAACCTCTCCTCCCTCCTGTCCTCATACTCCTCCGGCGAGGCACTCCTTCTAGACACACTACTGCCTGCCCCAGAACGTCTCCCTGGCGACAAGTTTTCACTGACATCAACGTGCAGCAGGTCTAGTTCTCCTGACGTGCCCGCCTCCCCTAATGCCCCTTGCTCCTCTGGCTCCTCGTCCCCTTTCCTCTCTGGGTGGGCTAATACCCATGCTTGTAAGGCTTTACGGAGCTCTTCTCCTTTGGCTCTCTTCCCAACTGCCACCCCCATCCCCTGACAGAAACTCCTCAGCTGAACCACCGAGTATTCCTCTATGTTGGCTAGCTGGAACTCCATTCTGACAGGTGGGGACCCAGACAATATGAGTGAATATCAGGACGTAGGTAACAACTAGGGCAATCCTCTGGGCACACCGTTAGACAGTAGAGGCCACCTGGCTATGCTTGCTTAAACACTAGGTGTCCAATTGGGGCGTACTCTGCTTCACTGAAGGGTGCTGCACAACTACAGGACCGGATCCCACCGCTGAGCACCAAATTATGTTAGAATTGGGGTTGCCAATTCACAAGGGTAGCCTGGCTCGTGGCAGGAAGGCTCCCAAAGGCATTCTGTATAAAGTAGCCGTGCAGCACACGCATCCAACTTAGCAGAGTAACACACACAATAATACGACGCCACACCACTTGTGTTTAAAAACAGGACTTTTTATGTCGTGTTCATTAATAACTGGGAATAACATATGCAGTGCATTAGTATGTATTCATTAACAACTGAATAATCTTGGCAGTATTTAGCGTAAATTCATCAACGACTGTATGACTTACACAGTATAATAGCTTATACTCATCAATGACTGTATGACATAGTAGTATAATAGCATATACTCATCAATGACTGTATGACATCAGCAGTATAATAGCATATACTCATCAACGACTGTATGACATCAGCAGTATAATAGCATATACTCATCAATGACTGTATGACATAAGCATGGTAAAAGCCTCTACTCATCAATGACTGTATGACATAAGCAGGGTAAAAGCCTATACTCATCAATGACTGTATAACAAAAGCATTGTAAAGGCATATCCCCATCAAACTACCAGTACTCCCACCCGCTCTAACGGTGTCACGGTAGCTTGGGAACTTTACCCCTGGTAGTGGGAGTAAGCGAGTAGGACTTCCAGTCACCACAATCAAAAGGGGTACATTAACGGGGGCTTTGGCGCTGGCCACGTGGCTTTCTTCCGCCTCACACGCTCATGCTACGATATCGTCTTTAATGTCCCGAGCCTCCCAAGGACCCACCAGGCTCACAAGACCCAGTCCTAGTCTCTCCCGGGGAGGAGCGGATGCGGGGCTGCCTTCCTGAAGGGGGAATACTACTGGGCAGCCCCCCTTGCTTTCCTCGGGTCTCCGCGCCCCTCCCCCGGGAAAGTTACCTGCAGTCTTCAGCCCTACGGGGCCCTTGCGCTGGTCTCTCCAGGCCGTCGACTCCGGGAAAGACGCGCCCACTCCTGCTGGGAGCAGCGTCGCTGGCTTGAGGCGATGACGGAGTTCTCTGGAGGCTGGTCGAGGGTGGGGGCGAGGCCTAAAACACGGCCGTCACCTCGTCACGTGATGTGGGAGAGCCTCTTGGGATCGGCAGAAGCCGCCGGTGTCTCCGCAACGTTGGATCTCCTCAGCTGCTGCGCAGGGTCACGAAAGGGTCGGCCGGGCCCCGACGCTTGCAGCGGCAACCACCCCAGGCAGCGGCGGTGATTTCGGTGTCATCTAGCGCTTCGCCTACCACAGCGCTTCAGGACTCGGGCAGCGGCGGTGAGTTTAGGATCAAATAGCGCTTCGCCACTACAGCGCTTCAGGACTCGGGCAGCGGCGGTGAGTTTGGTGTCAAATAGCGCTTCGCCACCACAGCGCTTCAGGGCCAGGATAGCGACGGTGATTTTGGGATTAGATAGCGCTTCGCCACCACAGCGCTTCAGGGCCAGGATAGCGCACTACCAGATTAGTGCTGACAGAACCAGTGGGGGCTCTGGGGAGGATACTCGACTGAGTCTTTAGCAGTTCTTCCCTCAGATGGTGATCCCTTGTGGCGCTGATGGTACGCGGCCCTTCCTCCTGACAAGGGGTTAGTTAGACAGTTCGGGGGATGGGGGTTCGAGTTGGAGGCTGCTGCCAGTTAGGCCTCTCCTGATGGTCCCTAGGGGATTCCCTCACACTGGGCCAGGTCAGTGGGTTTGGTCAGGAATCCTCACGCAGCTTAGCGGGCAAGGCCTAGACCTAGTCACCCCTAGTGGTATAGGTGCCCCCTCCCCCTTCCGCCTAAACTCCAGCACAGGGTCCCCCCCAGGTCAGTGGTACCTCAACAACTGACTAGAAAGTTTCCCGCCCTTTCTATTTATACCCCCAGGTCAGGTGACCTCTGTCTATTCCGGAAGGTTCCAGGGCCTTCTACATTCTAGGGATGGTCAGGGGACCCAGGCTAGTGATGTCACAATACCTAAGGGTTCTAGACAGCTCCTGACAACTAGGGCGCTACATGAAAGACCGCTCCGCAGTAGCAGGGGTCTGTGGCAGCCATCTTGATGGTAGAGAGCCCCTGCACCTTAGCATTGACTAGCAATGGTAAGGTGCCCGGAGACCTAGAGCCAACCAAAAAGAGGGTGGAAAAAATGAGGCAAGGGCGAAAAAAAAAACCCCAGGAAAGATCACCCTAGGGCGGACAGGTCTAACAGGCGAAGAGCGAGAAAGGGAGAGAGGAAGAGAGAGGAAGAGGGGAAGGAAAGGGAGAGGGGAAGGGGAGTGGAAATGGAGAGGAAAAGGGAGAGGGAAGGAAAAGAAAAAGGTGAGGGGAAGAGAGAGGGTGAGGGGAACGATGAGGGGAAAAAGAGGGGAAGGGACGTTAGAGTGAGAAGAGGAGGGCAAGGGAGAAGGGAAGAGGGAGAGGGACAGGGAGAGGGGGAGGAAAAAGAGTGAGGGTGAGGGGAAGGGGAAGGGAAGGGAAGGGAGGCGGGAGAGGGTGAAGAGAGGGGGTGGAGATAGAAAGCGAAGGGGGACAGGAAGGGAGAGGGAATGGGAAAGGGAAATGGAGAGGGAATGGGGAAGGCAAGGGCAAGGGGAATGGTGAGGGGAAGGGAAAGGGTGAAGGAAAGAGAGGGTGAGGGAAAGGGAGTGGGAGGGAGAGAGGGGAAGGGAGAGAGAGGAAATGGGAGAGGAGAGAGGAAGGGAGAGGAAGAGGGTAAGCGAGCAGAAGGGAGAGGGGAAGGAGATAGTAAGGGAAGAGGGAGAGGGGTAGAGGGAGGCATAGGGGAAGAGAGAAGGGGGAAGCAAGAGAGGACAGGAGAGTGAGGGGGAGAGTGGGGGGAAGGGAGAGGTAGAGGGGATTGAGAGGGGAAAAGGGAGATGGTAAGGGAGAGGAGGGGTGAGGGAGAGGGAAAGAGAGGGTGTGAAAAAGGGAGTGCAAGAGGAAGAGAGAAGTGACAGGGAGGGCAGAGGGAAGGGAAGGGAGAGGAAGATGGTCAGGGAGGGGAAGGGAGAGGGGAAGTGAGAGGGGAAGGGGAAGGGAAGGTGGAGGTGGAGGTGGAGGGAGAGAAAGGGTGAGTGAAAGGGGAAGTGGAAGCAAGAGGGAGAGGGTGAGGAGTACGAAGCAGGGAGAGGGGACTGCAGAGGGGAAAGGGAGATGGGAAAGGAGAGGGTAAGGGACAGGGAAAAGGAGAGGGAGATGGGGAGGGGGAGGGAGCGGTGGAGTGAGAGGGGAAGGGAGAGCGGGAGAGGGAGAAGGGGGAAGGGAAAGGGGAAGGGAGAGGGGAAGTGAGAGGGGAAAGGGAGAGGGAAAGGGAGACAGGAAGGGAAAGAAAAGGTGAGGGGAATAGAGGGTGAGAGGAAGGATGAGGGTAAAGAAAGGGAGAGGGTGAGGTAAGGGAGAGTGAGAAGGGGAGGGCTAGGGAGAAGGGAGCAGGGAAGAGGGAAAGGGAAAAGGAGAGGTTGAGGGGAAAAGGGAAGGGGGGGAGAAGGGAGAAGGGAAGGGTTAGTGTGAGGAAAAGTGAGAGGATGAGGGAAGGGGAGAGGGCAAGAGAAGAGGGGGGCAAGGGAGAAGGGGGAGAAGAAAGGGAGGGACAGGGAAGGGGAAATGGGGTTTGAGGGGAGGGAGGGGAATGGGAGGCAGAGGGGGGTGGGAAAGGGAAAGGGGAAGAGGGGAGGGGAGAGGGAAAGAGAGGGTGAGGAAAAGGGAGAGGGAAGGGACAGGGAGTGGAAGAGGGAAGGGAAGGTAGAGGAAGAGGGCGAGGGAGGGGAAGGGAGAGGGAAGTGAGAGAGGAAGTGGGAGGGGCAGGGAAATGGAGAGGTGGATGGAGAGAAAGGGTGAGGGAGTGAGAGGGTGAGGGAAAGGGAGAGGAAAAGGGGAAGTGGAAGGAAGAGGGTGCGGGGAACAGGAAGGGAGAGGGGAAGATGGAGAGGGTGAGGGAAAGGAAGAGGGTGAGGGAAAGGGAGAGAGTGAGGGTGAGGGGATGGGAGAGGGTGAGGGGAAGGGGGAGGGAAAAGGAGGGAGAGGGAAAAGTGAAGGGAGAGGGGAAGGGAGCGAGGAAGGGAGAGGAAGAGGGGAAGGGAAAGGGGACTGGAGAGGGTAAGGGAGACGGAAAGGGGGAGGGAGATGGGGAGGGAATGGTGGAGTGAGAGGGGAAAGGGAAAGGGGAAGGGAGAGAGGAATGGAGAGGGAGAGGAAGAGTGGAAGGGAAAGGGGACTAGAGAGGGTAAGGGAGACGGAAAGGGGGAGGGAGATGGGGAGGGAATGGTGGAGTGAGTGGGGAAAGGGGAAGGGAGAGAGGAATGGAGAGGGAGTGGGGGAGGGGAAGGGAGAGGGAGAGGGAAAGGGAGGCAGGAAAGGGAGGGAGGAAAGGGAGAGGGAAAGGGAGACGGGAAGGGAAAGAAAAGGTGAGGGGAATAGAGAGGGTGAGGGGAAGGATCTGGGTAAAGAGAGGGGAACGGGAAGGGGAAGGTAAGGGAGAGTGAGAAGGGGAGGGCGAGGGAGAAGGGAAGAGGGAGAGGGAAAGGGAGAGGGTGAGGGGAAGGATGTGGGTAAAGAGAGGGGAAGGGAGAGAGGAAGGTAAGGGAGAGTGAGAAGGGGAGGGAGAAGGGAAGAGGGAGAGGGAAAGGGAGAGGGTGAGGGGAAGGGATGAGGGAGAGGGGACGGGAGAGGAAGAGGGAAAGTGTGAGGGAGAGGAGAAGGGGAGAGGGAGAGGGATAAGGGAAGGGGAAGGGAGAGGTAAAGGGGACCGGAGAGGGGAAAGGGAGATAGGAAGGGAGAGGGGAAGGGAGGGGGAAAGGGAGGGGAAGGTAGAAGGGAAGGAGAAAGGTGGAAGGGCAGGAAGAGTGCGAGGGGGTGGGCAAGGTGGAGAGGGGAAAGAGTGAGGGAAAGTGAGAGGGTGAGGGAAAGGAAGAGGGAAAGGGAGGGGGGCAAGAGAGGCTGAAGTGGAATGTTGAGGTTGAGGGAGAGGAAGGGAGAGGAAGAAGGACAGGGAGAGGGTGAGGGGAAGGGAGAGGGGATGAGGGGGATGTAAGGGGGGAGGGTGAGGGAAAGGGAGAGAGTAGGTGTGATGGGAAGGGAGAGGGTGAGGGGAAGTGTGGGGAAAGGAGAGGGGAAGGTGGAGGGAGAGGGGAAGGGAATAAGAAAGGAGAGGGAGAGGGGAAGGGGAAGGGGGAAGGGAGATGGGAGAGAGAGGGGGAGGGAGAGGCAGAGTGAGAGGGGAAGGGGAGGAAAAGAGAAAAGGAGAGGGACATGTTGAGGGGGAAGGGGGAGGGGGAAAGGGAGACTGGGCAGGAGAGGGGAAGGGAAAAGGGAAGGGAGAGGGAAAGGGAGAGGGGAAAGGGAGAGAGGAGGAAAGGAGGGGAAGGAAGAGGGGAAAGGGGAGGGAACGTGAGGTGAAGGCAGCTGGTGAGGGAAAGGGTGAGGGAGACAGGAAGGGAGAAAGGAAAGGAGAGGGAAAGGGAAAGGGAAAGAGAGAGGGGGAAAGTGGCAGGAAAGGAAGAGGGGGAGGGGGTAGGGGGTGGAGAGGGGAAAGGGGAAAGGGTGGGGTGGGTTGTGGGAGAGGGGAAGGGTGAAGAGAGGGGGAGACAGGAAGGGAGAGGGAAAGGGAGATGGGGAAGGAGCAAGGGAGGGAGAGGGAAAGGGAGAGGGAGGGGAGGGGAAGGGAGAGGGTGGGGTGGGGTGGAGTGTGGGAGAGGGAGAGGGGAAGGGTGAAGAGAGGGGAAGGGAGACAGGAAGGGAGAAGGAAAGGGAGATGGGAAGGGAGCGAGGGAGGGAGGGAGAGGGAAAGGGAGAGGGAGGGGAGGGGAAGGGAGAGGGTAGGGTGGGGTGGGGTGTGGGAGAGGGAGAGGGGAAGGGTGAAGAGAAGGGAAGGGAGACAGGAAGGGAGAGGGAAAGGGAGATGGGAAGGGAGCGAGGGAGGGAGAGGGAAAGGGAGAGGGAGGGGGGGAGAGGGTGGGGTGTGGCAGAGGGAGAGGGGAAGGGTGAAGAGAGGGGAAGAGAGACAGGAAGGGAGAGGGAAAGGGAGATGGGAAGGGAGCGAGGGAGGGAGAGGGAAAGGGAGGGGAGGGGAAGGGAGAGGGTGGGGTGGGGTGGGGTGTGGGAGAGGGAGTGGGAGAGGGGAAGGGTGAAGAGAGGGGAAGGGAGACAGGAAGCGAGAGGGAAAGGGAGATGGGAAGGAAGCGATGGAGGGAGCGGGGAAGGGGGAGGAGGAGGAAGATGAGTAGGAAGGGGGGAAGGGTGAAGAGAGTGGCAGGGAGAGGGGAAAGGGAGAGGGAAATGGAAAGAAATGGGTGAGGTGAAGAGAGATGGTGATAGGAAGGATGAGGGTGAAGAGAGGGGACTGGAGAGGGAAAGTGAAGGGAGATGGGAAGGGAGAGGGAAAGTGAAAGGGGAATGGGGAGGGACAGGGGAAGGGAGAGGGTGAGGGGAAGGGGAAGGGGACGGGTGAGGGGTAGGGAAATGGTGAGGAAGAGGGTGAGGGGAAGGGAGTGGGAGGGGGGAAGGGAGTGGGAGGGGGGAAGGGAGAGGAGGAGGGGAAGGGAGCAGAGGGGAGAGGGTAAGGAGACAGTAAGGGGAAGGGTGAAGGGGAAAGCATGAGAGGAATGGAGAGGGGAAGGAGAATGGAGCATGGAGAGGTAGAGGGGACTGGAGAGAGGAAAGGGAGATAAGAAGGGGGAGAGGGAAAGGGAGTGGGGAAGGGGAGGGGGGAAACAGGGTGAGGGAGAGGTGGAGTGAGAGGGGAAGGGTGAGAAAAAGGGAGAGGAAGTGAGAAGGGAGAGAGGAAGGGAGAGGGAAGAGGGAGGGGAAGGGAGAGGGTGAAGAGAAAGGAGCGGGTGAAGGGAAAGGGGAGAGGGGAGGGAGAGGTGGAGGGGGTAGCAGTGGAAGAACAGTGGAAAGGGAGAGGGCAGGGGAGGGAGAATGCATGGGTGAGGGTGAGGGAAAGGGTAAGGGGAGAGGTGGAGAGAGAGGGGAAAGGATTAGATTAGGGTGAGGGAAAGTGAGAGGTTGAGGGAGAGAGGGGGAAGGGAGAAAAGAAGGGAGAGGGTGAGGGGAATGGGAGGGGGAGAGGGAGGGGGAGTGGAGTGGGGAGGAAGATATGTCAAGAGGGGAAGGGGAAAGGAAAAGGGGGACATAGAGGGGAGGGGTGAGGAAAAGAAAGGGTGATGGAAAAGGAGTGAGAGGGGGAGAGGGGAAGGGAAGGCAGAGAGGGGGAAATGAGAGGGTGAGGGAGCAGAAGGGAGAGGGGAAGGAGACGGTGAGGGTAAGGGGAAAGGGAGTGGAAAGGGAAAGGGGTGGCAGGAGGGAAAGGGAGAGGTGGAGGGAGTGGGGAAAGGGTGAGGTTGAGGGAAAGCGAAAGAATGAGTGAGAGGGGAAGGGAGAGGGAGAGTGGAAGGGAGAGGGGGAAAGAGAGGAGAAAGGGTGAGAGTGACGGAGTGAAAGGGTGAGGGAAGGGGAGAGGGAAGGGGAAGTGGAAGGGAGAGGAAGAGGGTGAGTGGAAGGGGTAAGACAGGGTGAGGGTAAGGGAAAGGGAAAGAGTGAGGGCAAGGGAAAGGGAAAATGGAGAAGGAGGGAAAGGAAGAGGGTAAGGGAGAGGAAGAGTGGAAGGGATAGGTAGAGGGGAAGGTTTAAGAGAGGGGAAGGGAGAGAGAGAAAGGGAGAGGAAGAGAGGAAGGGAGAGGAAGAGAGGAAGGGAGAGGGGAAGGGAGAGAGGAAAGGAAAAGAAAATGGTGAGGGGAAGAGAGAGGGTGAGGGGAAGGATAAGGGTGAAAAGAGGGTAGGGTAGAGGGGAAGGGAGAGGGAAAGAGGGGGAAGGTGAGAGATGGGGAGGGGGTGAGGAAAAGGGAAAGAGTGAGGGGAAGGGTGAGGGGAAGGAAGGAGGAGGAAGAGGGAATGGGTGAGGTAGCGGGAAAGGGAGAAAGGAAGGGAGGGGGATAAAAGAGTTAAGAGAGGGGAAGCAAGATAGGAAGGGGGAGGGTGATGGGGAAGGTAGAGGTAAAGGGGATTGGAGAGGGGGAGGATGATAGGAAGGGAGGGGGAAGGGAAAGGGGAATGGGAAAGGGAGAGGGGAAGGGAATGGAAAAGGCAGCAGGGGAGGGGAACAGAGAGGGGGAGGGCGATAGGGAGGGGGAGGGAGAGGTGGAGTGAGAGGGAAGGGAAGAGAGAGGGAATGGAGAGGGAAAAGGGGACGGGAAAGGTAGAGGGGAAGGGGGAGGGAAAGGAAGAGGGGGAAGAGGTGGGATAGGTGGAGAGGGGAAAGGGTGAGGGTGAGGGAAAGGGAGAGGGAAAGGGAGGAGAGAGAGGAAGGGTGAGGGGAAGTGGAAGGGAGAGGATGGGGTGAGGGGGAGGGGATGGGGAAAGGGGGAGGAAGAGGGAGAGTGTGAGAGAAAGTGAAAGGGTGAGGGAAAGGGAGAGAGTAAGTTTGAGGGAGAGGGTGAGGGAGAGGGAGAGGGGAAGGGCAAGGTGGAGGGGAAGGGACCGAGGGAGATGAGAAGGGAGAGGAGGGGAAGGGAGAGGGAGAGGGAGGGGAGAAGCATAAAGAGAGGGGAAGGGAGAGAAGAGAGGGGAGAGGGAAAGGTCAAGGGAGAGGGGAAAGAGTAAAGGGAGAGGGAAAGGGGAAGAAAAGGGGGAGGGGAGGGGGAGTGAGGGTAAGAGGAGAAGGGGAGTGGGGAGAGAAAGGTGGAAGGAGAGGGGAAAGGGTGAGGGTGAGGGAATGTGAGAGGGTGAAGGAGAAGGAGAGGGAGAGGGAAATGGAGAGGAAGGGGAGGGGAAGGGGTAGGGAGAGGGGAAAGGGATGGGTGAGGGAGAGGGAGAGGGGAAGGGAGAGGGAGAGGGGAAGAGGGAGAGGGTGAGGAAAAGACAGAGGGTGAGGGAAAGGGAGAGAGGATGGGTGAGATGAAGGAAAAGGGAGAGGGAAAGGGAAGGAAGAGGGTGAGGGGAAGGGAGAGGAAGGATGAGGAGAAAGGGAGAGGGGAAATGGAGAGGGGAAGGGAGAGAGGAAAGGGAGAGGGAAAGAAAAGGGTGAGGTGAGGGGAGAAGGTGACGGTGAGGGGAGGGAAGAGGGTGGGAGAAAGGGAGATGTTGTGGTATGGGGAAGGGTGAGGGTGAAGAGAAGGGAAGGGAGAAGGGAAGGGGAGGGAAAGGGAAAGATGAAGGGAGAGGGAGATGGATGGGGAAGGGAGAGGGGAAGGGTGAAGGAGAGGGAGAGGGAAAGGGAGAGAGTGAGTGTGAGGGAAGGGAAAGGAAGAGGGAGAGGGTGAGAGAGGGGGAAGGGCAGGTTAGAGGGGAAGGAAGCGAGGGAGAGAAGAAGGGAGAGGGGAAGGCAGAGGGAAAGTGAAAGAAAAGGTTGAAGGAGAGCGAGAGGGTAAGAGGAGAGGGTAAGAGGAGATGGGAGTGGGGAAGGAGATGGCAAAGGGTGAGGTTGAGGGAAAGGGAGAAGGTGAGGGAAAGGGAGAGGGAAAGGGAGAGGGAAGGGTAGAGGGAAAGGGAGAGAGAGGGAAGGGGGAGGGTGATGGCGAGGGGGAGGGGAGAGGGAGAGGGGGAGAGAGTGAGGGCAAGTTAGAGGGTGAGGGAAAGCAAGAGGTTAAGGGAGAGTAAGGGTGAGGGGAAGGGGAAGGGAGAGAGGAAGGAAGAGGGTGAGGGGAAGGGAGAGGTAGAGGGGAAGGGTGAGGAGAAAGGGAGAGGGAAAGGGAAACGGAAAGAAAAGGGTGATGGTGAGGAGAGAGGGTGAGTCTAGGGGAGAGGGTGAGGGGAAGGGGGAGGGTGTGAGTGAGGGGAAGAGTGCGCATGTGGGTGAAGAGAGGGAAGGGGAGGGGTAGGGGTGAGGGCAAGGGAGAAGGAAAAGGTGAGGGAAAGGGTGAGAGGGAGTGGAAGGGGAAGGGGAAGGGATAAGGGGAGGGGGAGGGAGGAGGGAAGGGAGAAGGGAAGGGAGAGGTTAAGGTGGAGGGAGAGCAGAGAGGGGAGGATGGAGGAAGAGGGGACGATGGAGGGTGAGGGTAGAAGGTGAGGGTAGAGAGGCATGGGGAAGAGAGGGAAGGGAGAGGGGGAAGGGTGAGGTGCAGGGAGAGGTGAAGGGATGGGAGAGGGGAAGGGGAAGGGGAAAGGGAGAAGGGAAGGGGAACGGGAGAGAGGAAAGGGAGAGGGGAAGGGGAAAGTGCAAGGGGGTGGGGAGGGTGAGAGGTGGAGGGAGAGGGGAAAGGGAGAGGGTGAGGAAAAGGGAGAGGGAAAGGGAGAGGGAGGGTTAGAGGGTGAGGCAGAGGGGAAGGGAGAGTGGAAGGGTGAGGGAAAGGGGAAGGGAAAGGTTGAGGGTGAAGGGGAGGGTGAGGGTGAAGGGTAGGGAGAGTAAGAGGGAAAGGGTGAGAATGAGGGAGGGGAAGGGAGAGGGGAAGGGAAGGGAGAGGGGAAGGTGGAGGGAGATGGGAAGGTGGAGCGTGGAGGGAGAGGGGAACGAGGAGGGTGAGGGTACATGGTGGGGGTAGAGAGGGAAGGGGAAGAGAGGGAAGGGAAAGGGAGAGGGAGGGTTAGAGGGTGAGGCAGAGGGGAAGGGAGAGTGGAAGGGTAAGGGGAAGGGAAAGGTTGAGGGTGAAGGGGAGGTTGAGGGTGAAGGGTAGGGAGAGTAAGAGGGAAAGGGTGAGAATGAGGGAGGAGAAGGGAGAGGGGAAGGTGGAGGGAGATGGGAAGGTGGAGCGTGGAGGGAGAGGGGAACGAGGAGGGTGAGGGTACATGGTGGGGGTAGAGAGGGAAGGGGAAGAGAGGGAAGGGGAAGGGTGGGGGTAAGGGAAGGGTGAGGGGAGGGGAGGGGAAGAAGGGAGAGGGGAAGAGAAGGGAGGAAGGGGTGAGGGGAAGAAGGGTGAGGGAAGAGAAGGGGAGGGTAGGGAAAGCAGGGATGGGAGATGGGATGGAAGATGAGTAGGGAGAGGTGAGAATGGAAGGGCACGGGAGAAGATCGGGGAGGGAAGGAAAGAGGGATGGAAGCAAAAGGAACGGAACGGAAGTTGATCGGAAGGGAAGGAAGAGAAGGGAAGGAAAATTGAGTTTCACGCCAGTTTCAAGTCAGTTTCAAGTCAGTTTCAAGTTTGGTTTCAGTTTGGTTTTCAGTTCAGTTTTCGTTTGGTTTATATACTCACCGTGTCCCTTTAGACCCATCCCCACCCACTTCTTTGTTGGTGCCTGATAGGCCCCTGCTGCTTCCGCCTCTCGCGGGCCTCAGCTCCAGCCGCCAGCAGTGGTCCTCTCTGTCTGGTGCTCATGAGTGCAATGCTGCGGCTGCCTGGTTACCAGCCTTTTATACCAAGGACACGTCACAATAGAGACTTTTCAACGTGTCATCATACATCACTGGTTTATGGGCGGTTGTGTCTTGCAGTGTAAGGGGGAGGGAGGGAGCAGGCGAGACACGGTTTTAATTACATTTCCTGAAAAAAAGCATAAACCTATTCAGTCACAAAAATGATCCTGCGATGAGCCTCAAAGACAATCTCATCCTCCACGACATTCTTCCCTATCAGTGGCCTCTGCTTGTCTCTGCTGCTGCGGAGGCCTCCCCTCGGCACTTAGCGCGGACCTCGTGACATCACGTGCCTGTCATGGGGTTCCATCCGCAGGATTCTGCAGCTGGTGCTAGCACGGACGTCGTGACATCACATTGGAGGGCCTTGCACGTCAGATTCTGCAGCTGGGGCTAGCGTGGACCTCGTGACATCACAGTGGAGGGCCCGGCCTGTCATGGGGTTCCATTCACAGGATTCTGCTGATGGTGCTAGCGTGGACCACGTGACATCACATTGGCGGGCCAGCACATATCTGCCCACCTGCCTATTACATACCAGCAGCACCAACAGTCCTCCAGTACTGGGAAGCACACACCGCTCTGTTGGTACCAGTGCACTTCATTCTTAAGTTGATGCATCTGTTATTCAAAACATGAACCCATACATGGCTCCATCAATGCACCTCGTCTTTCATCTCATCGCCCCTTAATATATTCCACAGCTAAAACCCAAACTGAGTTCTACTAATGAACTCAAGCCGAACGCGCAACACCTCCTGCAATTACTCTACCGGGACGCACACAGCTCTTCCAATGCACCTCAGTCCTGACCCTGAGACACATGTGTAGGGTGACCAGACGTCCCGGTTTTGCCCGGACGGTCCCCGTTTTTTGTGAAATGTCCCCGTGTCCCGACACTGTACTCCAATGGAGTCAAATGTCCCCGTTTTAGAACAGTGTCCGGGTTGAACAAAGAAATGTCCGGGTTTTTCACTGTTCCGGTTGCGCGCATGCTCTGTTTGCACAGCTTGGTGACGTCACTGAGGTGAGCGCTGTAGCAGGAAGGGAAATCCTTTGAAGAGAGACATATTCTCTCGGGATTTCCCTTCTCTTTTGTCTACACAGCGCCACCTACGTCATCATGCAGCTGGTTAGAACCACCTGTGACCGGCATGACCCTGATTTTACAGCCTGCAGCAATCCACCGTGACCCTGCTCTGCCTTAAAGCGAGCGAGGGTCGGACAGTCTCGAACTACAGCAGAATCCAGCAGCAGCTTCGTGACGCCTCCCCAGCCCTACCAGCACCGTCGGGACACTGCCTTGCATCAGAGCTGCATCATCCAGGAATCCTTGCCCTCCCAGCCTGCAAGCCCGCAACGTGTATTTTAACCCTGAGAGTTTTATCCCCACCAGTGCTGGCTTCCTGGGGGCGCCGTGTAGCGTTTCTTTCCCCCAGCAATTACCAGGCCTCACCTAAATGTCAAGAGTGTGATTAATTATCTTCCTGGAGAGAGATCAGCATTTTGTATAGTTGAGGTTTTGACTTGGCTGAAGTTAGTGCAGAGGGTTAATATGCCTGCTGCAAAGAACGTGTACCAAGTAGATTACAGAGTGCGTATGATGTAAACAGATCAGCAGATTACTGCTTTCAAAAGAGACATCCTTTTGTTACTTGCAATTTATAACTTAAAGTCCTAATATAGAATAGTGAGCTATTAACTTTCATCCTAGAACTGCATACACACTGCAAAGTATACATTATTAGAACATTGATTAATGTTTCAAAAAGGGTTAATCTGGCTAGAAATCGATTCTTAATATTAAAGAAAACTCCCAACTATGCTGTTTCTTTTTCGACTCTGCGTTTGTGCTTCTCCACACCAAGCACTCTTAAACTATACTGCCTACCAGTATGGATGACATGTGACTCCTACACTTTCAGTCCTTTGGCTTATGTAACATTTCCTATACACTGATTTACACACGTATGATTGATTGTCTCTGTGTAATGTGTGTGTGATGCAAAGTGCTTGGACACCCTACACTGGTATGAGTGGCGCTATATATAATGCATCTGATAGAGTGTGGTTATGGTGACTTGGTCACTGTTAAAGGGTGCTAGTGAGAGAATCCGTGGTGGAGGTGGTCATTGGGGGGGGCGCCAACAAACATTGTCGCACAGGGCGCCACCAGCACTAAAGCCAGCCCTGTCTTATATGTTCTAAACTATTTACTATGCTAATGTGCGTAAATGTTTCCACGTAAATAAAGCAAACATTATTTATATTTCAGTCAACTGCGCTGTACGTAGGGGGAGTGCTTTATGGGAAGGAGTATTCTACAAACAGCAGTATCTGATTTTGACGATGACAGAATGTGTGTGTGTGTATATGTGTGTATATATATATATCTATCAAACTCGCTAGCGATGCACTCGTTCACTTCCTCGTGGCAAAAACAAGAGCACAAACTCCTCTTCGATTGTGCAATTTTCTTTATTGTTCAGTTAACAATCTCAATATATATACTTATCTAATAAGAAAACAAACTTGGTCTAAAGCAAATGTTGAGGCAAAGTCTGTTTAAATGGAATTAATGCTTACTGCCGATAAAAGACCTCTGATTTGTCATCTGTAATGCTTCATCTCGGTCTTGGAGGGAGCTGTCGTAGTCCCCTTTCTATGTTTATCACAGCTGTCAAATAGTCCTACTTTTATGTCGGTGGTTACTGCAAATCGTAGTCCTACTTCTATGTCTATGACCTGTCCCCGTTTTTAGGTCTCGCCTGACCCAGCGCATGCGCTGGTCTGGCGAGACATTTTGTGAGGGCTCCAAAAAGTGCTACCAGGCCAGCCTAGAGCTACAGTGCATGTGCGCGGGCACGAGCGTCGCGCTTTACCGCAATTACTTTCACTTTCGCGGCCGCACGGCCGCTTTGATGTTCTCCGTGAGGCTTCAATCGATTGCAGCAGTTAAAACAAGCATTGGCATAGCCAATAGGTCTCGCATTTGGGACCTTATAAGTGTTTAGATATGCAACTGTTGCATGGGTAAACACTTATAAGGTCCCAAAGGCGAGACCTATTGGCTATGCCAATGCTTGTTTGTTTTGAGAATCTGGTCACCCTACACATGTGTGACCCATACAGTCTCCATACAGGTGTATCTCGCACCCGACCATGCGGTTCCACCTCTGACTGCAAACAGCCCCCCCCCCCGTCCGTGCACCTACGCCCTGCAGCGCCTTCTTCTTTCACAGGAGTCAGATCTACGCACAGCTCTGCCAGTGCCCCTCAGCTCTAGATTTTTCATATGCCCCTATCATCGCACCAGGGGGTGCCTTCCAGTGGGCGGTGCTATCGTGAGTGCAGCAGGTGCAGTGGCACTGGGACACAAGGTTTGCGGGCCCGCCACACCCCAGTTATAACTGTTGTTCTCTACTCAACCGCGGAAGCGCTCTTTTTCTCACTTGTTTTAGGCTGCAACGCACCCTCGCCTCCTTCAGCCGCCGATATCCCCCTCTTCGTTTCTTTAATGCCCTCTATAGCCTCACAACGAGGCTGCTCTGGTGCAGCTGTTTAGGGTTTGCTCATATACCACGGTGTTTTTTCGGATAGGACCTGAACGGCTAACCATTTTGACTTGAACATGTGGGTATGACTGGCCTCACTGTCCCTTGTTGGTGTGTCATTGCCGCAGGCTCAGCTTCCATTCACGGAAGTACCTTATCGGTCGCGAATCAGCGAGATTAATGCTCCGTGCTGCTCTCCTGCCGGCTAATACAGGCATCAACGTATCTACAAACTCTCCTCTACTTACTTCGATGCCTCTTATCCCGCTCAACTGGCCGGGATCCATCCCTTCCTTGACACCAATCCTGACGAGATAAACTTCTACCCGCTTTGTCCTATTGGTGACGAACTTTCCCTCCTATTGGACGAGGATCGATCTTTAGACCCATGGCTGAATAAATCCTCCAGGCCCTCTACCTTTTCCGGAATCTAGTCTACTAGTTGAGGACAACTTTATTCGCCGATGTACGGAGAACTCCCTGACCGCTAGGTGTGTCTGTCCCACTCTACCTGCCCTCCTTCGCCCTGATGAAGGTGTAGCCCCTGTTGGGGCCTGACACTGAAACGCGCGTTGGCAAGCCCACCGGGCTGCTGAAACTTTATTCGTTGAATCTGAACAGCAGAATTGCTACCTAATCATCTATATGGTTTTATTTTTGTGTACTGATGTGATGTGGTGTATGATGTCGCTGTTGAGTGAGTGCTAGTATGACCGTGTTGTCTTGAAGGAGATGTGTGGGACTGTTAGCAGCTTTATTTACATGAATTTTGTAATGTTTTGATATCTACCCTAGGTTTTGATGTTGATCAATACACTCCAAAAATCTTTTTAAATTTTTTTATTAAAAGATCAATAAATTCAGTGACATCATTATTGAGTTGTTCATTGTCCTGGTTCGCCTACTGGTCGCAGATATAAATTGTTTGGACCTCGTATAGGGCCTTATTTCATTATTAATATGTGGCAGGTAATTTCCTTCCCTTTCGGTCATTGACGCAGGGATCCGAAAGCAGCAAATAATCACCAGAGGTGTCAACTTCAAATTTATTCAGAAAAAATCCGCCGTGACGGGCCATCTTGATCATTTAAGTGAAATCACAGGAAGTGTCATCACAGGAAGTGTTATCACAGGAAGTGGCTATGCAGGGTTGACGTTGCCAGAGTTAGCATTTCAAGAAATGACACATCATATGTAGGATTGTTAGGAACACATTGGGCAGGTAGAAGTGAGTCTGGGTAAAGGACTAGCATGCTTGGTATGGATGGTATGCCATGACTATTTATATATCGCTTACTACCCATGAGGAGGCGCCAAGGTGCTTTTTGTGCTGGTGGCACACTACTCCATGGAGCACAGGGGTACTGATCTAGTCAAGCTCAAGGATCATAGTTAGTATTGCTATGTCTGATGGATCCTTCTAACCACAGATTCCTCACCTTGTGAATAAGCCTCAGACTGGCCCGACTGGATCTGAAAATGTTACCAATCTGTAAGGTACATATCTCCCCCGCCAAACAACGGGATTCAAACGTTGTGAGGATTGCCACAAATAGATCTCAATGACGGATCCTCATGAGGTCTGTCTCTGGTGTTTGGGCTCCTCACGCAACTCAGCATTGTACGACAAATGCACTCGGATGAATCTTAATAATAATAATAATACAGATGCTTGTAGAGCGCGAACAGCTACCTCAGGTAAGGCCATTTGGGACTACGAGGCTAAGATGTACCACGGGGAACATCTACAAAATGTAGGAAAGGCCCTGTCCCACTCGATGTTGAGTGTGCTGACGAGTTCTTCTTCTCTAGGTCAACCCCACAGGTGCTCTTCTTATCTTTGAAAGTCATCAGGTAGGACTAAGAAAAAGAAGCATAAAAGATGAAGCACGGCTTCCTTTCGTCCCACCACTTCCACCACAAGGAGTTGTGCGGCGCCCAGAATACTTCTCAGTCGTGGTCTTGGTCTTGGTCTTGGTCTCCAACTTCAGATCCAATCCCAGCTTTAGTGTCGATCCAACACGAGTTCCGGGTCCATCAGTGAAGCTGCAGCAGGTCCAAGGTTTCAAGGAGGCCAAAATGCGTATCTTCGGTAACATCCCAGATTCATCTGGTACGCCTTTGAGTCCTAAAGATCCGAGAGAGTCTTCAGTTGGACTGCCGCTGGCGTTCTAGTCCCCGATGCTGACTGCGCCCCTCAACCCTTCCAGTGGTTAGCCATGATGCCGGGGCCGATGCCTACTCCTTTGATCTGAGACCTTTTCAGAGATTGGCCTTCACTTTCCCACTCCTGGCTCAGCCACAGAAGAGACTGTCTTCTTTGCCATGGTCATAAGGAGGAAATGGGAAGTCCTTGACCTACAACTACCCACCAAGGAGGTCAAAACAATTCAAGGCTTGGTGAGCGTTCCACACCTAACTGTAGGGAAACGCCTCTTTTTGCTTGTTCACCCCCACATTTATGGACTGATGCTGCTGGCTGTTCGACTCTGAGAGAGCACTGAGGCCTGCTAACCAGACCTCAGTGCCAGTGTTCTAACCCTATACCAAGTTATGTTGAGTTGGATACACACAATTGGCAAGTACTGGCATACTTATAAGTCCCTAGTATATGGTACTCAAGATACCTAGGGCATGTAAGACAGTGTGTTCACCCAGGGCTGCAGCACTGTTTGTGCCACCCTGCATGTGACAGAGACAAAATGGACCCCAGCTTGCCACTGCAGATTGACAGAGCAGTATGTGACACTACCAGTATGACTTTGCCATTACACCTAATGACAAAGCCACCACTTCCATTTTGTTATATATATCTCTCCTCTAAGGAAGACCTATGGCAGGGAGTTGTATATTACTAAGTAAGACATATGATTTTCAATACACTCTTAGCAGCAACACTTCCAAATTGTTGTTTTACTGTGGAAAAGTTAGGAGCCCCATTGGCTACCACAGGGTTAACAGCTGGCACCCCAGTCCAGCTAACTTCTGAATGGGACCACCTAACAAAGTAAATAAGGTATCATATTAATTGTGACTTTAATTCCTACCTGATGCTCAGGCCAGACTTGAAGAGGACAGAAGAGGGCCCAAGAAGGACTGCCCGGCGGTGGGGTTTGAGTGTGAGCTTGGAGCTCATAGCCGGTGGGACTTAGTCAGCAACGTCGAAGAAATCAGCGTGGACACCAGAACTCGACAGACCGACCTTGAGTGTCTGGAGTATCCAGGTAATATGCAGTGACTCTACCCCGGAGGAACTCGGCCCGAGGTGCCAACAGCCAAGGAATGCTGCAGTGGCTCCAGGCTTTGGCGGGTCATTGAAGGCGATATTGGACCTGGGGCACATAACTGAACCGCACCACCGGGACTACACAAAGCACCGAAGACCGTGCAGAGAGTGACTGCAGCACTGTGTTTGGTGGCGGTGACGAGCGAGACTGAGGTCTCACGGGTATGGTGGTAAGTGGTGTGATCGCCTTGCGGCACCCAATCCCCCCATAGGAGTGGAACTTCCGAAAGGGGAGCAATAATAAATAAATGCGGCGCGACGGCAGGAACTATATCTCTTGCACGCGGACCTGAAGGCAGAGCCTCAAGCTGCTGAGGGACAGCGTAGGCTGAAGGGATATACTCCCACAATGAGAAACTTCACAGTGACAGCATCTCACGTTTCAGACAAGCCATAAGGCAAAACGGAAAACTCCAAACAAGCACAGAGTACTGCAACTCCTGCATAATCACTCGTGGCCATAGAGTATTTTTCCCTGTGATAGACTTTGGGGACATTTAAATCAGCTGAGCTAGAACGGGCTCCAAATTATACATACATAGGGAACATCACAGAGAAACTGCACAGCAAGCAGCACCAGGCACCAGGAAATCTTGTTGGGGGACTCCATTTTTCACCCTGCATTTTTTTTTTTTAAACAGTCTTTATTAGGGCACAGAACAAAATGCAGTCAATCCCCTTCCCCAGTACTCCGCCCTCCAGCCAAATCAGGACGTAGTGCAGTGATCACCCCACCAAACTGATCACAACTGTACAACAGTCACCCCAACAGTATCTGTGCTACGAGGTAGTTCATCCACAAGAGTAATCCACAGTGGGTGTGCGATAAAACCAATATACCCCCCGCCCCATCCCCCAGCAACCCCCCAACGAACCCCCCCAACCTACCCACCCACCCAAGCATGTCGCCAGTATCCATCAGAATTACATGTACATCAATGCCTCACCCACCACTCGTCGGATCCGCCTCCCAGCTATCCCAACAGAGAGTGCCTCAGGAGCATAGGGGGAAGCCTGTCACAGGGCGCTCAAGGAACCGGGGTCCCATCATCCCCCACCGGATCTCCCCCATCTCCCACAACCGAGCGTTTGAACAAGTCCAGGAGTGCCTACCATGCCCGGGCCCATTCGTGCGATCTTTCATTTTCACTACGTCGAGCCAGACACAATCTATAAGTCCCCTCACTTTCCGCCCATTTCTCCATTTCCCTAGCCCACCGTAAAAAATTAGGTCCCTGCCGCGCCTTCCAATGGGAAGTAATCTCCCGCTTGGCCAGGACCAGCCCCAAGTCAATAAACCTACTGGTGACCTTAGTCTTTGCAGTATGCGGAAACCCATGTAGCAAACAGACCCCCGGGCCTACCTCCAAGTCCCTCTCTGTCACCGTCAGGAGTAACGTCACCACTTCCTCCCAAAATCCTGTCACCTGTGGACAGTCCCAGAGCATGTGAAGAAAAGTCGCCCCACCATGACCACATCGGGGGCAAGCATCCGGCCCCCCAAAGTACTCAGCTATTTTGCTAGGGGTAAGGTATGCCCTATGAAAAACATAAAACTGTATGAGCTGGAAGCGTGCATTTCGTGTACACTTCCAAGGGCGCTCCATGATTTCCTCCCAGTTTTTGTCCGCAATAGGCGCTCCTAGGTCCGCTTCCCACTTGACGCGCAGGGCAGCCAGGGGTTGCCACATATCCCCAGTAATCCGCCTGTAGAAACAAGTCACCGCCTTAAAGTTACCCGCCGCCATCACTACATACTGACAGGCAAGAGAGGTGTCTGGCTCTACCATCCCCTACCGCCAGTGCCTCCGGACGGCCGCAGTCAAGGCTGCATGTAATAGGAAGTCCCCCCGTGGGAGATCATGCCGCTCTCTAAAGTCGTCAAAGGGGAGCAGATTACCATCCTCATATAAGTCTCCCAATGTCACAACTCCCGCCTCCTCCCAGGCCAATAACCGGCTCCAGTCTCCTCCTTTTTTCACCCTGCATTGCGGCAGGAGCCGCCAACAGCCGTGACCCCTGACCCCAGGAAGCGCTTATGAACTGCTCGGGGCTCCTGCAGCGCGGGAGCCAGTCATCACAAGCGGCACCATGCACCGGAAAATCTTGTTGGAGACTCCATTCCCCCCCTGCAGTGCGGCAGGAGCTGCCAACAGCCGTGATCCATAGAGGCGCTTAAGAACTGCTTGGGGCGGGCCAGTTCACACCCATCGGAGCCCAGAGGAGGCTGGGCTGGGCCTACCCTCTTGGTTTCTCTTGCCTCCACATCGGAATAGAGGCGTCAAGTTCCAGTCCGGAAGTGCTGTGTGAAGGTAATTGCTTTAATTTTCTCTAGCTGTGTACATATAAGGCACAATTCACTATGGGGAAACGGAAAGCCATGCCTGCTCTTAAAACCACTGACGCTACCTTGGATGGCTTCCTTCAAAAGGCGGTAGGGGCAATTAATAAGGAAATAGAACTGGCTGAGCGAAGACTTTAACTAGCCCAACTTCCTGATCCATCTACCCCCACCACTGGGGATTCCCACACAGTTATGACTGAAATGATGATGATGATGATGGGGGGATTTATAGAGCGCGTAGTTACCCGGAAGCATCCCAGCGCTAAACCAGAACAGAGAGACTAGTACCAGATAAATAGTTAGAAATGATTAAGGAAAGAGGTGGGTTTTCAAGAGTTTCCGAAACCGCAGATGGCAGGATTCAGCCCGTAGTTTCAAGGGGAGGGAATTCCACAGTTTAGCTGTATTTACCGAGAATCGCCGTCCTCCTGTGCGTACCTTTTTTACTCTGGGCATAGTGACCAGGCGTTCATGATCTGAACGGAGTGGTCTGTTGGCTTTGTAGGGTACGATTAAGTTCTTCAGAATGGGGGGCCCCTTACCCTGCAACAGTTTGTGTGCAATACATAAGGATTTGAATTTTACCCTTTCGCGTATCGGAAGCCAGTGCAGCAGTTTAAGTGCTGGTTTAGTTGACATTCTGACTGAGGTGCCCGTGAGAAGCCGTGCTGCAGCATTCTGGATCTGTTGGAGTTTGTTAAATGTGGTTTCCGGTGCACCCAGGAAGATAGCGTTACTATAGTCCAATCTGGACAGGATCAGTCCTTGAATCAGCAGCTTCCTAGAGGGCTGCGGAAGAAGTGGCAGAACTTTCCGAGCCGATCGGAGGAGGCCAAAACAGGCTCCTGCCATTTTTTTTGCTTGGGTCTTGAATGAAAGATCCTGTTCCATCCAGACCCCCAGGCTTTTGATCTCAATTTTTTGGGGAGGGGGGCTCCCCCAGACAGGTGGGCCAGATGTTCGGAGGCAGTGTGGACCCTTTATGCCCTAATAGCATAATTTCGGTCTTAGACCCATTTAGTTTTAGAGAGGATTCACACATCCAGGTATACATTTTTGATAGGCAAGAGTGGAGGGTGTCCGGGCACTGGGCAAGTTGGGATAAGGAGACGACCAGTTGGGTGTCGTCAGCGTAGCTCACGATTTTGATTCCGAACGGGGCAACCACCTCCTCCAGTGGGGCCATATACACATTAAATAATGTGGGGCTTAAGGATGAGCCTTGTGGTACCCCACAGTGGAGGGGAATTGCCACTGACCGTGAGTTACTCTCCCAGACCTGGAAGGTGCGGTTGCTAAGGAATGAAGTAAGCCAGGACAGGGCTGTCTCTGCCACACCTATGTCTGTCAGTCGCTGAATTAGGACCTGATGATTAACAGTGTCGAAAGCTGCACTTAGGTCCAGGAGGATCACTGCCACTGATCCTCCTGAGTCCAAAATGCATCTGGCCTCCTCAACGACTGCCAGAAGGGCGGTGTCCGTACCCTGTCCAGGGCGAAAGCCAGGTTGTGAGTTCCGAAGAAGGCCATTGGACTCTAGGAAATGGGAGAGTTTTTGATTAACTAGTCTTTCTGTGACCTTGCTAAGTCCAGGGAGTAGTGAAATTGGCCTATAATTGGCCAATTCTGCCGGGTCTAGGAGAGGCTTTTTAAGAAGAGCTTTCACAATAGCTCTCTTCCAGCCAGGTGGAACCACTCCCTGCGAAAGCGAGGCATTAATGAGGTCAGTAACAGGTATAGAAATGGTGGTTGCAATCTGCTTCAGGATCCGCATGGGTACCGGATCGCTAGGAGAACCGCTTTTGATGTCGGCTAGAGTTTTGAGTACCTCGTCCACTGACACTGGACCAAAGGCATCGAGCTGAATGTCGGGTGTTGCTAGCCGACTGCTTATATCTATTCCATGATCGACTCGGGGCAGGGTGGCTAAGATGTTGTGAATTTTGGCGTCAAAGTAGTTCGCCAATTTGTTGCATTTGGCCCCTGAGATGTCTTGAGCCAGAGGGGGTTCAGGCACCTTGAGCAGTTCCTTGATGATTAGGAAAGTTTCTCTAGAGGAATTAGAATAATTTTTAATTCTTTCGTCTAAGAATTGTCTCTTGGTGCTGCGCAGGTCAGCCTTATATGCTCTCATGGCGGTGCAATACTCATCTTTGCTGGATCCCGCCCAGTCTTTCCTCCAGGAACGCTCCAGCTTCTTACATCCTTTTCTTAGGAGTTTCAGCTCGGGCGTGTACCAGGGGGCAGAGTCAGCTCTCTTCTCCTTTTTCTGAATAATTTTCTTGGGGAGAATAGAGTCAAGTGAGTTGGTAAGCCAGTTTTCAAAGTTCGTATCTGCAGCCACAGGGTCACGAACTGGAGGGGGGTGGGAATGTTCTAGATTGGAGTTCCAATTCTCAACAGAGAATTTGGACCAGACCCTATCCATGACACGCGTATTGGGGGGTTGTAGTGGGACGGCCACGACTTGCCAGAAAAAAGGGATCAGGAAGTGGTCTGTCCACGGGAGAGGATAGGGTGGTCTAGCTTTCAATGCGTGAGCGTTGGTGAAAATCGGGTCGAGCAAATGTCCTTTGTTATGTGTCGCCCCTGTATTGACCAGTCCCAACTCATAGGATGTAAGGTCGAGGTGGAGGTCAGTCGCCACCAAGTCCAGAGGGTCATTAAAATGGAGATTAAGATCTCCCAAAATCATGAAATTAGGAGTAGAGGATGCCAGTACAGTGATAGTTTCCATCAGGGCACTAACAAAATGGTTATAGCAGCCCGGTGGACGGTATACAAGTAGGCCAGAGAGGGAGACTGTAGGTGATATTTGTAAAGTGAAATACCAGCTCTCACAGTCTGCGATGCCGCTATCTTTTGCCCTACATACAAATGTATCCCTATATAATATGGCCAGACCGCCTCCTCTACCAACGGGCCTATTCTGAAAGTGGATTGGGAATCCTTGGGGGAGAGCACGTACAATATCGGCCTCAGAATTGAGTGTCAGCCACGTCATGTTTTGCCAATGTGCAACATTCCGTCCATTATCTTGTGTGTGATTTTAGGTCCGAATAGATACCATCCCCCCAGTCCTCTCCATTTATTCATCCTAACGGCTTTGATGCTCTCTCTGGCTTGACAGAAAACGACTGACTACCTGTGCGATCTGGTAGCCCAGCGGAATTGAAAAGAACAAGTCCACAACGTGTCAACCTAGGGAGAGACTCATATGCAGTTGACATTGGTAGCAGGCAGCTTGCAAATTCACCGGGTCCAATCTTGGAAAACACCAACAGTAATAGTAACAATACAGATACATTTGAAACCCGTTCTCAGCCTCCTATTTTAATCCTCAATCGCAATCATGGAGGGGAGGGGAGGAGTTTGGCCTAGTAACCCCTTTCACCATGCCTGCCACTAACTGTACGCAGGTGGATTCGGCGAACCAGGGACACTCCACTCTTCCATTTAGAATTATTTCCTGCATCAACGCAGGTAAACATCCGAAACTGTCTAATGAGGTATGGTTAGAGTATATTAGGGGCTTTGATATCATCTATCTCCAAAAAACATAGCATAAGGTTGACATTGTGTTGGATGGTTACCGTTCCTTCACCGTCCATGCAACACCATCACCGGCAGGGAGGGCAAAAGGAGGGCTTGTGACACTAATTTCAGTTAAGTATGGGTCCATTCAAGCCCTTGTTGTAAACGCCTCACCCTGGTACCAACTAATCCTGATTTCCAACATCATTTGGGTTAAGTTACTACTGGTTAATTGGTACTACAACATCTTCGACCAAAATAGTTGTCTATGTTATTGAAGCCCTACACGCGGAGATCAGTAATATTGCAGGAAAGTGACAGCCCTTATTAATCATCTGGGTGGGGGATTTCATCTGTACCACCTGTTCATATAACACAAAACGAGTCTGTGGGCTGCTGGACATAGAGGGTCAACCCCAGATGCATTTTATCCACACACCACAGGGCGAGGCTCTAAACTCCATTGTTATTGAAAATGACATGGGCCTTATTAATAATTTGGTCAGTACCTCCTTACCACAGTGCCCTACTTATATTGGAGGAGGCAGGGAAAGTTTTATTGATTTTATGTTCATCTCGAGAAAGTTTTTGCCGCTTGTTGGCAACTTTGAGTCGGAACCAGACAATGCCAGTGACCATAATTCCCTCACTGTTTCCTTCAGTATAATAGCCCAGGAAGGGAAAGGTGATAGTCGCCCTTTTCACTATAATCGCAATAAAGGGGTAAGATTAAAATGGGGCAAAATAAACCCTACTCAGTTTGAGGAGAAAACCATCAAGGCAAATTTAGACCCTATTTTGAGATGCCTCCAACATGACTCTCCCCCTGATGAGGTTGTTCAGGATTTTGAATGGATCTGTGTAGATGTAGCTAAAAGTCTAACCAGATCAGTTCAGAGACGGGAACCCCAGAAGATACGGTGGTTTACCACCGAGTGTTCTAGAGCTCAAAAGAACCTTAAAATTGTTCTACATGTAAACCCCTGTGACAGAATCCAAATTAAAAGCGCAAGACAGGCTTACAAAAGCACTATCAATCAAAGGAACGAAGAACTGAGGAGATAGCCTGGGAAGCTCTGGAGAGAGCCAGCGTGCTCAAAGACACTAAAAGTTTCTGGGACGTCTTTAATCGCCTCCTATTTTCGGATGAGGTTAGGTGCGTGGATTTACTGATTCTGGGGGAAGCTTTGGAATCCCATTTCTCGGCCATATTTAACCCAAATTGTGTCCCATTAGAGGAGAAAAGCGGAGATGTGCCACTATATTTAACCTTGGCCTCCCAATTAAGCGCTTCCCTCACAGTGGTCAAGGTTGAGGAGGCTTTAGCAAAGGAAGTCTGTTTGAAAGCCCCAGGCCCTGATGGGGTCCACTAGACCTGTTTAAAAGCAATCCCAACCTTTGGACACCCCTGCTGACTAATGTTTTCAAAGCAGTGGCAAGATTCCATTTACCTACACCGTCCTTTGGAGAACCATTACCATGACACCCTACCATTGATAGGTACTTTTCTCTTTACTATTTATTAGAGAGATTACTTATAGAGGGATACCACCCATTATACACATTTTCTTCTTCTCTCTGTGAGATCGCTCAACAATCCTTCTATGATAGATGCCTTCTACACGGCATCCTTACCCTTCTAAAATGGCAGCCATTGGCACATCCATGATTCTAATCACAAGCACGGTGTTAATACACTTCTGGCAGCAACTCAGAAGAGATACTGTCAAGCCGCAAAGTATAATATATACCAAAAACATCTCGAGCCTTAACACATACGGGCATACGAGAGGACAGGTAGGTGCCATTCCTCTTAGCTTTCGCCAGAACTGTGAGTATTTCCCACCATCGAATACAGAATACAGCTGTATGCTAAGACAATTAATTCATATTTTGACCCCATTCTTTGTTTCCTGTCACAGTGGTTGACGATAAAGCACCCTCTTGTTTTGACCCGGGGGATTGCCTCAAACTTACCAACGCCAAATACCTCCGCCTTACCTCTTGTTAATCAAACATCACACACCATGGTTTGCCCTTCATGAGATACGTAAAAACAGTGATTCCCGCGGTTTCCATTGTATTACAGGACCGGATGCATTTGATTATGCTTTTCTTTAATTTTATTGCCACTCACAGCAGCCAATGAAAAAACATTTATCACACAAATAGACTACATTTCCGATGATGCTTGAACGACATCACTTCCTGTATGACCCTATAAGAGCCACCATAACTGAAAGCTGAGCCTCTTTATTTGATGCTCACGCAGGAGTTAAGTCGATTGCATGATTATTCAAAATAGCCTTAACTGCGATTGTTTCCGCGCAGAATGTTGATGTGTTAGGCATAATTGATTGATCGCGCGTTGCGTGCTATGTGTATCTGGCATTCCGAACAGGCACTGTAATTTTGAAACTCCCGCTGGGAGCCTTGCGTGCTTTGTTGTTCCGCCCACTTGGGCTCAATTGATTTCAGGCTCCCGCTGGGAGCAAAGGGTACCGCGCTGCTCTTGGTAGCGTTTTGGGCTTCATTGCATGCGCGCTCCTCGCACGGACCGCAGGTGGCTTCCCTAATTTGCCGGGTGGGGTTTGTTGAGAGCTTGACTCGCTCCGACATGCGTAGCCCAATTGGACTACTTTTTAGTAGGTTTTGGGCTATGCACGTCGCGCGCGCCCCGATCACTCCGAGGCTTGTTAGCCTCGAGAAACTTCTTTCGAACAGACGCCTGATTTGACTGCAAGAGTTGTCTAGTCTTGGAGTGAGCACACACTCCATAAATCACTGGATTTGCTCTCTCTACGCCCCGTGGGATGCAATAATTGTTATACAGCATTGCTGAGGAGCTAGGTACCTTATTTCTGTTTGTGTGCATTGGGTTGGCTCACCCTTTTCTAGGTCTCACTGAGCCAGCGCATGCGCTTCCCTGCGAGAAATTTAGTGTGTGGGTTTTTCAAAGTGCTGCCACAGGCTTTTGGTGGCCTAGCGCTTGCGTTCACGCGAGCGTTCCTGCGCGCAGCCGCCATCTGTCTTTGATCGCGATCACTTTCACTTTCGTGGGCTGCGCGGTCGTGTCACTTTCATGGCCGCGCGGCCAATGCTTGTTTTTTTCTCTCGGCGGGGCGTTTTCGAAAAATAGACCCACGTACTCACGGCCTTATTTTGTTTTAAGCTTTAGCTCCACTTGGTACGTACCTAACATTTTAACTTGCATTAAAATTAAGGCTGTGTGTATAGTACCCGCACGTCCGTATTTCAGCCACAATTTCTGAATTATATATACAACATATCTCCAGGTTTTGGTTATCGATGACCGTCATTATGAACAGTAACACACGCAAACAAAAATATTGAGGTGAGAGAGTTTTTGCTCTTTTTTTGTACTGCCCAAGAAGTGAATTTGGCACGTATGCCATACATAAGTAAAACAATCATTTTTTTGTCATGCAAGAAATTCATGATCATTTTAAGCTGTTTTTGATGGAAATTATCAGCTGCTATTTGCGGTATATTGGCTTTTGGTTCCTGAATTGGCCACTGTGACTGTTCCCAAAGTTACTTATTTGCTTATTTGGTTTTTTATAACAGTGATTCAGGGCCTCATGTAGGTAAATAAATTTTACCGGTTCTAAAATACCGAGCCGTACCGAATCGGTAAATAAGAATCGGTAAGTTACATGTAGGTAAAAATTCGGTAACAGTTACCGAATCGGTAACATTCGGTAATTAAGAATCGGAAATGACCGAATCGGTAAATACCGAGGTGGTATATACCGAATCGGAAAATACCGAGGTGGTATATACCGACTCGGAAAATACCGAGGTGGTATATACCGACTCGGAAAATACCGAGGTGGTATATACCGAATCGGAAAATACCGAATCGGCATGTACGGATTCGGTAAAGAAAATCACATGACTTGACGAAACAGCTAATCAAGTGCAACGACAGCCCACCCAACAAGGAACAGGCCACACCCAGGCAGGTGTACAAAATTAGCCGAAGTGGCCACACCCAGGCAGGTGTACATAATCAGCCGACCCTGGAGAGGCTTGGAGTGCAGAGGAGAGGCAAGGAGCCGTTGCATGTGCGAGCGGGTAAACGAACAGCATGTCCAGCCAGAGAACACAGAAAGACGGAGGGGAAAGGAGGAGGAAGCTGAAATTTAGCCCCAAGGAACTCCAGGTGCTGGTGGAGGAGGTGGTGAAGCAGCACCACAAGCTGTTCGGAAGGCAATCCCTGCAAGTGCCTGAGGTGGAAAAGCGCAACATATGGCTGGCCATCCAGGCGCAGGTCAATGCTGTGGGAGTGACCCACAGGGACATTGAGGTACTCAAAAAGCGCTGGTATGACCTCCGGATTGTAACCAAGAGGAAGATGGGCGACATCCAGAAGGAGGCCAGCCAGACCGGAGGTGGAACCAACAGGGCACCTGCCCTCACCGAACTGGAGGAGCTGGTGGCGGCCACAATCGAGCAAGAGAGCGTCGTGGGACTTGGGGACGCCGACAGCTCTGCCAGAGCCGCAACACACCAAGGTAAGACGAAAGCACAGCAATGTAGCCCCCCCAACCCCTATCCCACATCCCCCAATTGTGAATCGAGAATCACACTGCAGTCCACACGTGTCAGTGCAGACAGGCAATGCATTCCGGGAGATGTAGTCAGGGCAACACTAACCATGACGTAAATGTTACAGGGCAACAAGGCATGTCACGCACTCGAGGCACAAGGAGACAGGGGACATATTGGAATGTGAAATGATTTATTGTGACGCATGCAATGCAGCCCTTCGGGAACACTGAGCCAATGTTGTATTTCTGTCCACAGATGTGACACCATGCAGGACAGGGCATGCTGCAGGAGAGACGGCACACCGGCCACATATATCGCCGCAAGCCAGCACATGTTCAGACCAGGGAGCAGGCCCACTGGCAGCCGCACCACCTACACAGCCAGCCTCGCCGCACACAGAGCCAGCATCACCTCACCCAGAGCCAGCATCACCACCACCAGAGCCAGCATCGCCACTCATGTTCGAATCACCAGCCACATCCCTGCTTCCCATCATGCCAGTACCCTCAATAGTGCGTCGAGCACTGTGAACTTTCACTTGTATATGGCCTCCTGGCAATAATATTTGATTTTGTCAATGAATGACTCTTGAATATTTGGCACGACACTAAGGTGCCCAACAATTGATTTGTACCATTGCTTTGAACTTGTCTAAGTCACTTATTCTACTACCCTACCCAATTCTTCACTCCCTCCCCTTCCCCGTGGCACCCTGCACATTTGTAAATAGTGTGATTTACTTTATGCATTTATATGCCTGTTCCTAGTGTGATTAAATAACACGATGGTTTTGTCTTAAAATTGTTGCAATTTTTCCTTTTGTTGATCTCTATCAATCTTTATGTATACTCTGGGACCACTTCTATTCCACATCCCTGCTTGCAGGCGTGAGAATGAGGAGGCGTCCAGCAGCCAGGCTACGAGCCTTAGACACCTCGTCAGACGACAGCATGGGACCAGAAGACCGCACCGGGCCCCAGGAAGGGAGCCATGCCACTGTGCCCCACACCTCACAGGCAGCACAGACGGAAGCAAGAGGGCGCCGCAGGTCGCGTGTCCAGAGTCCACCAGCACCCACTGACGGCCATGGTGTCTTCTTGGGGCTCGAGGGCCAAATGTTAAAGCAACAGCGCCTGCAATCAAAGGCAGTCATGTCAGTCCAGAGGCACATGCGGGTGATGACGACAACATTAGTCAACATGGACACTAACATTAGCGGCATGGCTGCGGGCATTCGGGACATGTCCCAGTCTATCCAGCAGTTGTGCAGCAAACTAGATGCTGACATCGAAGCACGGCGCCGGGAACGCCAGAGAAGGGACACCACCAGCAGGGCACTCAACCGTCTGGCAACTGCGACTTCTCTACTGTGCCGGCGCTCTGTGACGATGCAGGAGGGCCTCACACAGTGCTGCAGTGACCTGTCTCGGGGGATGGTGCAGGTGACAAGTGCACTAGGGGTGCTATTGCCTAGTCAGGCGTCGACAACTGCTGCAGGGGATGCTGCGGAGAGCATCGACACCAGCAGCAGCATCACACCCCCCGTCCCAGAAGCACGCAGGAGCAGCAGGCGGCTTGGGGTTGGCTCTAGTGAGGATGCACAGGCCGTGCAACCCACCACTGCAGCGCGTATGCGCAAACATTGATGTTGCCCTGCTTTGCCACTTCCCATTGGGTGACGTAACCCTGGACATACTACTTGTATAGATGGTATATTGCCAGATTGGCCTGTTCATGTGTTCATGGCGTGGTGCCACATTAAAACTACGTCATGACTTCTCACAACTCGCTGTGTCCCCTTACTTACTCAGAAATAGTTGGCTGTGATCTCTGCCCGTCTCTCTCTCCCATCGATTGCAGTTGGCACTCTAGCTGCGTTGCCCTCTGGCTGGCCTGACTCATCCTCGTTGTCCTCATGATATGTTAGTTCCACATCTGTCCCTTTTTTCGTGGCAAGGTTGTGCAGCATTGCACAAGTGGCAATAATCTTGCAGCAGGTGATGGGTTTGTACTGGCGTGCGCCTCCGCTCTTGTGCAGGCAGCGGAACCTGCTCTTCAGTAGTCCAAACGTGCGCTCCACCACATTGCGTGTTGTTTTGTGTGCCACGTTGTATCGTCTCTCACTCTGGGTTGCTGGGTGTAGGTAGGGAGTGAGGATGAATGACCGGCATGCATATGCACTGTCGCCTGGATGAGTGAAAGGGAACCATCAGTAACATGCCTCATGACACTATGATTTGCAGGTTTCAAGGGGCGTCACTGTTACTTACCTAGCAGGTATCCCTCTCCGAATTCTCCGGCACTCAGTCGTGTGTAGATCCCACTGTTCTGGAAGATGTAAGAGTCGTGGGTGCTCCCAGGAAACTTTGCAACAATATCTGTGATGATGTTCCCTGCATCACAGATCACCTGCACATTGATGGAGTGGGTGGACTTCCTGTTCCTGTAGATGTGCTCTGTATCAGCTGGTGGACAGATTGGGATGTGTGTACCATCAATACAGCCGATGACATGGGGGAACTGTGCCATGTGATAAAAGTCTGTTTTTGTTTTCTGCAGTGCAGCCTGTGTGTTGGGGAAGCTGATGTAGTGGTGCATTCTCTGCATCATGGCATCCAGAAACTTCCTGAAGAAACGTGACAGGCAACTCTGGGATACCCCACCCACCGCAGCTATCACCACCTGATAACTGCCGGATGCCAGCAGATGTAGGCTGCAGAGCACCTGCACATGTGGGGGTATGGCGTGCGCCCTTCTTATTGGCTGGTCCAGGCGTGGGTGTAGGTCCCTGATTAAGTCCATGATGGTTTCGGGGTCTAGCCTGTACCTCTCATGTATCTCTGCATCAGTCAGCTGGAATAGTGTGATGCGCTGTCTGTAGATTTGTTCCTCCCGTCGCCACACCCTCAGTCCTGCTGCCTGTAGACGTAGGCGCCTTGCAATGACGTACATAGCGGCCATGTTGTCCACGCTGTAGCATTTTGGGTTTGCATTTATCCATTGTTGATGGTTACCACCTGCTTTTCATCCGTGTTAATTACCGACTCTTATTTAACGAATTTACAGGATTTCTTAATTACCGAGTGCTCCTACATGTCATTTTAAAATTTTACCACTTCATATTTACCACTTCATGTTTACCGATTCGTTAATTTTGTATTCGGTAAATTTGAATCGGTATTTTAGAATTCGGAATATATGAATCGGTATTTACCGCCTCATATTTACCGAAAAGTGGTTTTTGGACTCCTACATCTCACTTGTCTGAATACCGGTCGGTAACGGCATATTTACCGAAAATCGGCCGTTACCGACCGGTATTTGGCTACCTACATGAGGCCCTCAGTGTAACTTGGCACTGCACTGTTATGGTCCCGATGCCCGCATGGTGTATCCGCGGGCAACAGGGAGGGACACTACTATTAGAGGTAGGATACTGGCCCATGACACCGGCGCTCTATCCCCTTTATCGGCAGAGTCACCTGACTTGCCCTGCAGGACACCACAGGCACTAAAGCTTCTCTAAGATCTCATCCTATAATAATGATTTGTGAATCTCTATTTGTATCTAACATTCATTGGTTCTTTTAGTCGGAGCTTGCTTAAAGGAGTGCCATGATAAAATAGCTACTTTGGTTAATTTACTTGACGTTGTTAAATATACCGCATATATATGTATGTTTTTCTACTTTGTATACCTTAATTTGAGCTCATTTAAGACATTTACTGATACATTTTCCAGAATGCTGTGTTTTGTGCCACTGAAGACCTAAAATATATTTTATCTGCACTCCATCTGAGTGAAGATTTTTGTACAAAAAAAAAAACCTCTTGCAGGCGGCAGAGATTTTTAAAGTGTTAATTTTACATGTAAATTTTTCCTGACAGTTGCATTTCATTTTGCTAGCTTGATACCACTGTACCATGGGCCTACTGTTTACCTTTGAGAAGGTAACTAACTATTCAATTGAACCAGTTTGTATGTCAAATATTGGTTCAAAAACTCATTTCATTTGAATTTTTTCTAAAATACATTTCTAAAAAAGTGTGGTATCTGATACTGCCTTACACTATTCCTAATCCATAGTAAGGCTTTATGTGTTGAGATGTTTTGAAATTATTTTATAGCTTTCTGCCCCTCCCCCACCAGAATTTCAAAAGTAAACTAGTACTTTGTTCCGATGAGCAAATGGGATTGGATTGGGATGAGCGCAGCCTTTTTGGGTGCAGCCTTTTGTTTTGGTTTGTAGCTGGTCTAGTCAAAAGGCAAGTTGGGAGTGGTATCTTGGACGCGAAGATCTCCTGTTTGCATCTTGAGATAAAATGGCTTCTGCTGGTTACTAACAACGGTACATTGGGTTATCTGTGTGTCTAGAGTGTAAGAAGGTAGTATGTGGGGAATTTAGTGGTCTTGGTCTTCTCGTACATCAGCAAAGGCATGTTGGTAGTGAAAAGTGCTATGTGTCTGAAGAAATAATTCTTTCAAGTGAACACCCTGTTTCATTAAAAACGAATCCTTTAAATTGCATGTGAGTTCATTTAATTATAATAATAATAATCCACATTTGTAAAGCGTGAACAATCACCCGTAAGGGTCTCTAGACACTGTCGGGAAGATTAAGCAAGCTATTGCCCAGAGTCACATGGTGCTGGGCTAATCTGCCACCGGTGCTGGGGATTGAACCGTGATCCCCAGATTCTGGAGTCAGTCGCCCTGGCCGCGGCGCCACACCCCTTCCCTTATTATGGCAGTAGTTTGGAACTGTTTGACAGCTGATCTCTTACACAGCTGTACATGGTCTTAGAGGCCATTTTGAAAAGAGATGGGGATGTGTTCAAAGGGCAATGGAGTTGAGTGTGTGTTGGTCCGTTATTATCCCTTACTTTTGTGAAAATCTCAATGCGCATACACTGCTGTCTTCTTGTGCTGCCAAAAGAAATGAGAACCTATGGGCATATGAACTTCATATGCATCCTTGTTTACAGGGAGATATTAGGGAAGATTGAAGGTGGGCTTTGTGGCTAAAATGGGACCACTGATCTGGGTAGCCCCCAGATTCTGTGCCAGTCATTTGTCCTAAGCAAAGAAAAATCTAGGTTAGGACAAGTGGCAAAGCTGAGCTGTTACGAGGTTGTACATAAAGCAGACGTGCTGTATACAAATGTTGGTAATATAACTGAAAATTGAAAGGGTATTAGATAAATGTATGGTGGATGACCATTTTTCCATGAAAGATGGCGTGTTGATAGAAGAGCTCTCTAAATGTGATCAGGAACAAAAGCAGAATTTATTTTTAGAACTCAGTATCCGGAACTACTAGGATGTGAGATTCCATCTATAATGTAATGAACTATCTTAGACACCCGGAGACATAGTTGTCCTTATTCAAGACAGAATCTAATTTCTATGGTAAATTACAGTTTACCAGCACAAGCTGCTCCATGTGAAGTTGAACCAATGTTTTGGGACCTTGAGACAGAGAGTGTAGTACTTTATTGAGTTGTAGAAGTTCTACGGCGCTTCATACCCCTGACAAGGTAATTAAGCTTGCAATAGAAGTCTTGGCCTGCCATAGGAACATGGGACACATGGAAGTTCTCCTTCCTACGAAACCCTGAGATGGTTGTACTTGGCAGTAGGCAAGTGAGGTACCATAGACTCTGGGAGCTAAACCTAGACCAAGTGCACGCTAGAGGAGTGCAAACCTTCGAAATAAAAGTGACCAAGCTGTTGTGGCTGCTTTCTGATGTCATGTGAAGACTTAAAATAAAAGGAGGAAGGTGCTGAGGCAAATATAATAACTTAGATTGTGGGGAAGAGGTGTGGCGCCGCGGCCAGGGCGACTGACTCTGGAATCTGGGGATCACGGTTCGATCGCTGGCAGCAGGTTAGCCCTGCACCATGTGACTCTGGGCAATAGCTTGCTTAATCTTCCCAGCGCCTAGAGACCCTTACGAGTGATTGTTTGCGCTTTACAAATGTGGATTTAATTTCATTTATTGTTGCCCATCTCACCTTATTCTCTGCTTACTAGCACAAACTCAGTAGCCTGGCAAGTTTGGAGAAACCACTTTCCTGCTCGCAAATTCAGAGGGATAGACTTGTTTTTGATGTGCAGCTGTAGCAATCTCCAAATTCCCTCACAGGTCTCACGTTCATCAAGGTGAAGAAATAGTCCTCAGTAGGCCTCCTTTTTCTCTGTCACAGCTAAACACATTTTCACTAAAACAATATCCTAGCAGCCCAGTTTGCAGCTTTTTTTTAGCACCACGCAAATGGAATTTATTACAGGTAGGCGTTACGTTATCAACCTCGTCATTTTGAGGCTGTTTGTTGTAATTTGGCGCCATAACTACTTTGCCACCCAAAGTTGCTTTGATGACATGTCATCCTTGCAAGTACAGAATTGAAAATAAAGTTTTACAGGATCAGGGTATTGGTGGCAGGAAACAACTTGCTATCCTAACATATCAATCAGCAGTTCTTAATAAAGATGACATGAAATAGAGCCCAGTTTCGATCCTAGGAGTACACCACATACCAGGGTGATTTGTTAAGACACATTACTGGAAAGTTGTTCTATCCTCACCAAAAGTATTCATTACAATCAAATCTGTGGCGATTTGAAGGAGAAACCTGTGTTCCACTGTCATAAGCTCACTGCCAGATCCTTTTCACCCACTGCAGTCCAGGGCCAGCTAGGATTCTAAGTTGCAGCAGTTTCTGAGCTGCAGTCTGCCTGCAAAACAACATTAACAAGCATTGGTATAGCCAATAGGTCTCGCCTTTGGGACCTTATAAGTGTTTAGTTATCCAGCAAAATATCCTTGGTGTAACAACATCAAGTGTTGCATGGCTAAACACTTATAAGGTCCCAAAGGCGAGACCTATTGGCTATGCCAATGTTTGTATTTCTCTGTTGTGGTCCTCACTATTTATATATAACAACAATACATCATGGATGACTGGGTCAGATATGAGGAGGATGGTTTATATCAAGAGGAAGTGCAAGCAACTTCTCTGGAGGACAATATTGTTGAAGCTCTGGACGCCTCCGTTCAAGAGTCTGTCAACTGGGCCATAGAAAAGGCAGTCCCTGTTACTGTGCCGCAGGCACTGGCCGCTGCGTTGAAACTCATTACTAAGCAGTTAGAGAAGTTGGCTAAGCGACATGGTTTTACTGCCGACCCTCAGAAGGACGAGGCACCAGGAGAGCCTAAAGCAAAGTCATGGCAAAGTCATGGCCCCATTCTGGTGCACTAGCAACACTACCTAAATCTTCTACCCCACCCAGCATGGGAGACAAGGCTAAGCACCAGGAACGTAGGGACACTGATACGGACACTACGGGGACAGACACCCCTGAGGAGGAGGCTCCTCCCAAGAAACGGTCACGGAAGACAAATAATCTATCCCAGACCTTAAATACCCCCTTTACTTTTTTGTCAAACTTTTTTTTATTGATATTTTGCATGAACTCACAATGTATCACTACACACCGCTCAACGCAGTGAGCTGCTACTGTAAGGCATTAGTGAAGGGTCTGAGCTGTTATATAACACAGGCACATGTCCCAGCCTCTTCTCATAAGGGATCTCAAAAAGGGAGGTACAGCTTCTAACAGTGTAGAGGCTCGGACCAAGTCTCACCATTTATGAGCTAGAGGAACTATTAGGACGGCCCGTCTTTCTTTTGCGACGGTGTGTAGCAATTCCCTTCCAACAGGAAGGAAGAATTCCAAGTAACACAAACTCCCCTAACAAAAACCCCTAAAGTAAAAAAAAAAAAAATGTCCCCCCCTCCCCCACCCACGAATCGATGGTGGCGGCTTGGGTTACCTATTGTGCTTCTAATGTATCAGTCATGGGTATATTAAAATTGAAAGAGGTGCATGGCTCTAAACGTGGGAGGACAGACAGCCACGGCTAGCCCTCGTGAGAGAAATGTAACCAGCGGTCCCCATTTGTACTCAAAGTTTTTATAGTCGTCCCTGAAAATGTTAGACATTCTTTCGAGGCTGAGTAGTTTCCAGAGTTGGGAATGCCAGAGGGAGACCGCCGGGGCCTCTCTCCTCTTCCAAGCAGCTGCTTTGGCCACTTTGGCTGCTCCTATACACATCCACATGATGGCTTTATCAGCTTTAGTTTGGTGTTCAAGTGCTGGATCTCGAAGACCCAGAAGGCACTCCGCTAAAGTGGTCGGGATGGGATAGCCTAACATGTCTTTAATGTGTGCTAAAATGTCTTCCCAGAAGGGGCGTATAGTAGGACAGTCCCACCATATGTGTCTGAAGTCACCTAGAAGACCACAGCCCCTCCAGCATCTATCAGAAGTGTTTGGAAAGATCTTCTTAAGTTTAGCAGGGTATAGGTACCAGTCCATCATAGTTTTGAGATGGGCTTCGCGTAGCTCTATGGAGTGATTAAATGTCATGATATCAGACCACAACCTAGACCATTCCCCGTCCGTAACGTCTCGTTGAAGTATGTCTTCCCACATGTTCATATATCGTGGACGGGGGGAGTGTGCGGTGTTAAGCAGATAATTGTATAGGAATGATATCACCCCTTTCATGTATTCCGCATTTAAGACAAAGCTCTCAAATTTCATGAGAGGACGTGTGGCAGCCTCCCGTATATGGGGGGTAAGGGCCCAATGTATCAGTTGGATATAATGGAAGTGTTCAGTGTTCTCTAACCCATAGTCTTGTCTGCAGTTGTCAAAGGTGAGGGGTTCTGCGTTGTGGAAAAGATGCGTCAGTGCTAGACACCACCCCCTCACTCCACGCAGCAAAGGGGCCTTCGTGTAGCGCTGGGGGAAAAGCCGGGTTAAAGTGGAGGGGAGTGTACGGTGAGGGGAATGAGGTCCATTGCTCATTTCCAGATATGGAGTCCCATACTTTCAAGGTGGTGCGGGTAGGAGTGCTGATGTAGGCATTTTGGGGTCTCTCCTTCTTGGGGCGCCATATAAGGTCCCATATGGTTCTGCCCGCTATGGAGTGGTCCATGTGGAGCCAGTGTTTCTCAGACTCTCGTTTGGACCATTCCGTCATTACTCGTAGCTGGGCTGCTTTGGGATAGAGACCGACGTCTGGCATGCCCACTCCGCCTTCTGTGCGTCCCCCTTTACTTATAATCCGGCCGACATTGTACACCCTAGGTCGTCGAATTGGGCACCGATCCCAGAAGTGGCAGCATATCTCCACGACAACCTGCGCAAAAGCTTCGATAAAGACGTGCGTAACAGGTTGCGTTCCGAGTGCCCTAGGCCCGATATCCTGGATAAGGTGGCGGACACGTCAGACATATACGTTAGCCTTCTTACCTTTCTAAAGAAATTCCCTAAAGACCCGAAGAAGGGAATTGATCGTGGCTGGCGAGGCTGCAGGACAAGCGCCTGGATGTGGCGGGCCAATAGCCAAAATCTTAGAAATGGCCATGGAGGCGAAGGAGTCTGGTGCTCCCGTAGATCCTGACGTCTTGGCTGGGTGAACCCAAAGGGCGATCTGCTTGTTGGGGAACGTCAACTGTGCTATTTCCACTGAGACCGTAAATCGCTCCTCATGAGGATGGACTCTAACTTGACGGAGCTGGCAGTGGTAGAACCAGGTCCTCTGGCAGAGGGTAATCTCTTCGGTGAACGCTTCGTGAAGGACGTTTCCAAGTATGTAGGTACATTCACGTCCCTTGACAAGCCCAATCGGGCATAAAGCGGGATTTCCAGGCTGGCCTTTTTAACCGGGCCGGGCGAGGCAGAGGACGCTCGCCAGGCCGCCAGTACCATCAAGGTCCTCAGGGAGGAGACTACGGCTGTGGACGAGGCGAGTGGAATTTCACTCATGGGTGAACAGTCTACCCCACCAATCAGCGCTTCAAAAGAAGGCGTTTCAACAGAGGTGGACATCGAGCAGGCTTCCAAGCTCCAGAGTCTGCAGGTAAGAGCTTCCGACAGCTTTCTGTTACCCTTGGGGGGTAGTACCCAGTTTTTCAATTGGGCTCCGATATCACAAGATGTGTGGGTTCTACAGACAATTCAGGGGTTTCACCTAGATTTTTTATCAGACTCCTTTTCAGGACATTCCCCCCCGGCAACTCTCTTTTTCCCAACTAGAGTGCGATTTTATAGATGCAGAACTCGACGCATTGCTGCAGAAACACGCGATTGCATATTGCAACGATGGTCCTCGCGGTTTTTGCAGCAATATCTTCTTGGTTCAGAAGAAAGGCAGAAGTCACAGGTTAGTACTGAATCTAAAGGAGTTCAACCATTTCATGACCTACAAACATTTCAAGATAGAGGGCATCCATCTCTTGGCAGATTTGCTGTAGGAAGGGGACTGGATGGTCCGGTTGGATCTGAAAGACGCCTGCCTGTCGATTCCTATATTTCCTCCTCACTGCCGTTTTCTGCAGTTTCAGTGGCGAACCGGTGGTTCGAATATTTGGTTCTTCCTTTCAGACTTTCCTCAGTGCCGTGGTGCTTCACCAAGGTGATGAAACCGGTGATAGCGCACTTACGAGAACAGGGTGTCCGCATGATAGTGTATCTGGTTCTCAGCTGATTTGAAAACACTAAAACAACATTGCAAAAAGCTGGAACGAGGCTGGCGTATGGACTATTGTCCAGGGGCAAAGAAGACACTCAGAGAAGCCCAGAAAGTTTATTACATGGCCATTAGAAAGGCCAAAGGCTTTTACTATGCTGAACGGATTGAGTCCGCCAGCAACAATTCTAGGGAAATATTTTCTATTGTTCAGAGTTTCATGGCCCCTAAGGCTATGACTACTAAACTCCCTGTTTCAGTTGCCTGGTGTGAAAAGCTGTCTAATATTTTCATGGATAAGATTTGGGCTATCCAGGCAACGTTCGTCAGCCAGAGCTTTCCTTTGGCTGCGGCACCAGCTCCCGCCTTTACGCTGACAGCATTTTCCTTTGTTGACTTGTCAGAGTCCCTTAAAATATTGAAATCTATGAAATCTGGGTCACCATCGGACCCGTGTGCGGCTAGGCTTCTGGCCTCCATTGCCGAATCGGTCAATTTTGAGGTCAATCTCTCCCTCAAAGAGGCAGTTGTCCCGTTGGAGTGGAAACAAGCGAAGATCCTCCCGCTTCTAAAAAAAACATCGCTTGATCCTCGGGACCCAGGGAATTATCGCCCTATTTCTCTGCTCCCCTGTGTGGCGAAAATTTGTGAGAAGGCTGTCAACAAACAACTTATGGATTTTGTTGAGGGGTCCAATTTACTTCATCCAGCACAAGCTGGTTTTAGGGCCTCCTACAGTACTGAGTCCGCCTTGGTCGAGGTCTCTGAAGCTATTCGAGACTGTCTGGACTCGGGCGGAAGGGCAGCTCTCATAATGCTGGATTTGTCGGCGGCGTTCGACACTGTTCCCCATGCACTGCTTTTGGCTCGGCTGGCGGACATAGTCATCTCTGGACAAGCCTGGAAGTGGCTGGAATCCTTTCTTGCGGGGCGTTCGCAACAGGTCTGGCTCCCGCCTTTTTCGTCTCCTCCCTAATTTGTGACCACTGGAGTTCCGGAGGGGTCTTCTTTGAGCCCCCTGCTCTTTAACCTATATGTTACTCCTCTGGTCCAATTAGCAGAAGAGCAGGGTGCCAAGATCGTTGCTTACGCCGATGACACCCAACTTCTGTTTACCTGGGGTAAATCGGAATTTTCTACTGCGAGGGTGAAGGAGTGTTTGACAGCTGTTTTCCAGTGGCTCTCTGCCGCCCAACTTAAATGTAACGAGGAAAAGACCGAAATCCTTCTTTATGGTAGATTTCCCCCTCGTTTCATGGAATCTCTCTGGCCATCCGACTATCCCATGCATCTTCTTCGGGTCTGCCAGTCAAAAATCTGGGTGTCTGGTTCGATGAACAGTTGTCCTTCTCGACTCAGATTAAAAAATTGTCGGGGAGTTGCTTTGGGATATTAAAGTCTCTCAAGAAATTCCTTCCATTACTACCTAGGACAGAGAAGGAAACAGTGGCCCGTGCACTGATCCTCTCTCGGGTAGACTATGCCAATGGGCTGTATCAGGGTCTCTCTGACTATATTCTTAAAAAATTGCAGGTAGTCCAGAATGCAGCGGCCAGGCTGGTGCTCAACATTCAACACTAGAAAGAGTATCAAGCATCATCTGCGTATGCTGCATTGGCTTCCGGTTAGGAAACGTGTTGAGTTTAAGGCCCTGGTTATAGCGCATCGTGCTTTGTATGATGGAGGACCTATATACCTTAGAAAGCGTTTTGCTTTCTACATGTCTACTAGGCACTTGAGATCGTCATCTCAGCTGCTTGCGCAAATTCCTCGTGTGCGCCTCCAAAGAATGGGGGGGCAGATCTCTGGCCGTTAGGGCAGCCACGGCTTGGAATTCTTTGCCTTTTTCTTTGCGCTGCATCCAAGAACTGGGGCAATTCAAGAAACAGCTTAAAACCTTTCTGTTCTAATTCTTTTCTTATTCGATACTTCGTAGGCTCGCGCCGGGACACTCCTAGGAGTAGCTGCGCGCATTATAAAAACCCAAAACATAACATAACATCTGGATGATATACTCATCATGGCACAAACTCCGACTTTAGCTGCTCAGCATTTGCGCATGACCATGTCTATTCCTCAAAACTTGGGTTTTGTGATCAAGGAACCCAAATCGGCTCTATGCCCTTCTCAGACTGTGGACTTTCTGGGGTTCATCATAAATTCGCAGACGATCCAGTTGAGCCTTCCCCGCTCCAAATTGAAAGATATCAAGAAGGAGCTTTCCACACTGTTGTACAAACAGACGGTCTCATTGCGGGTGATTGCCAGAATCGTAGGTCTTCTGGCATCCTCGATACAAGCGATATTTCCGAGCCCCCTTCACTACCGGGCCCTTCAGAGATTGAAGATTCAACACCTTCAGAAGGGTCTGTCCTACACGGACCGGGTTCCACTTCCCACCGAAGTGCAAGAGGAGATACAGTGGTGGCTGGGCCATGTGGATGCGTGGAACGGCAGAGCCATCTTCGGCTCAACCAGAAGTTGTCATAGAGTCAGGCGCCAGCCGGTGGGGCTGATGGACGTGCTGCGGAGATATCTCCACCGGAGGTCGGTGGTACCTGCGCGAGCTCGAGCTGCATATCAATTGCCTAGAACTGTTAGCAGGGTCGTTCGCGATCCAGACACTCTCTCCCAAAAAGGTCTCCTGTTGCATCCTTCTGCAGATGGACAATATTTCAGCAGTGAGGTATATCAACAAGTTGGGAGGCACGAGGTTGTCATTACTAGCAGAGATAACAATGGACTTCTGGCACTACTGCCTGAGTCATCAGATTTCGGTCGTGGCAGAATACCTTCCGGGATAATCCAACATAGTAGCGGATTGGAACTCACAGTACCTCAAAGATTACAGTGACTGGCAACTCCAGCCCCAGATATTCAGTTCGTTGTAAGCTGTGTGGGGCACATGTGAGATAGACCTCTTTGCGTACAGACTGAATAGTCAACTGCAGACGTTTTTCAGCTGGAGGCCGTTTCCATTAGCAAAAGCGATGGATGCGTTGTTTCAGGATTGGTCCAAAGGTCTGAATTACGCCTTCCCCCCTTTATCCTGATTCCCAGGGTGACTACACACGTAACCCGTCAACGGGCAGAGATAATTCTAATATCCCCACTGTGGAAGTCGCATCCCTGGTTCCCAATACTATTGGAGATGAGCTACGACTTCCCCAGGATGATTGCGTGGTCGTCGACGATGCTCCAGGGCCCTCATGGAGAGGTGCATCCGATGGTATTGTCGGGGCAGTTGTCCCTGATAGCCTTGAGGCTTTCAGGCAACAGTGGGAAATGCCGGGATTTTCGGATAAGGCTGCGGCCTTCATTAACTAAGCCTGGGCTCCTTCCACCAGGAAACGATATTCTTCAGCCTGGAAGGGCTGGGTTCATTGGAACAACATGTGGATCCAATGGGGGCAGAGTTATCCCATGTTGTGAACTTCTTATCGGAGAAAGCATCCGATGGTTTGGCGTACCGTTCCGTTAACAATTTTAGGTACACCATTTCCACTGGTCATTCCCAAGTAGATGGCAAACCTGTGGGCATGCATCCAGTCATTTGTAAACTATTAAAAGGTATCGCGTTGCGAATCCTTCCAAACCAAAGTATTCTTCTTTGTGGGATGTTTCTTTAGTTCTTTCCTTATTTGACAGATGGCCAGATAATAATTTGTTAACTAGGAAACAACTATCGTCCAAGCTTGCTATGTTGCTCTGCCTATCTGCCTGCCGAAGTTCATCCAACGTAAAAGCTCTGGATTTTACAGGTAGAGTATTTACTCCAGAAGGAGTTTCCTTCAACATTACTTCCAGAACTAAAACATTCTCAAGAAGTGTTGATTATCATGCTTTTCCCACTAATGCAAAGTTATGTGTGGTTCAATGCCTTAAGGCCTATGAAGATTGTACTAGGTCTATACGACCTAATGGTTCAGCTCAATTGTTGATTGCATGACAAAAACCTTAGAAACCCATGTCTGCAGTTACCATAACCAGATGGTTAAAATCAATCATGCAGGAAGCTGGTATTGAAACCCAGATATTTGGGGCACATTCTGTCCGTGGTGCCATGGCATCTAGAATGTTCATGTTGGGTTCTACCATTCAAGATATTATGCGATCTGCTGACTGGTCTTCTGAGTCTACATTTAAACAATTTTATTATAAACTGGTGGGTGATATAGCTTCAGTTGTGTTTGATAAGCGTTAAACTAGCATAATCAGAAGCCTCTGGTCCTGTAATCAATAAAAAATTAGCTAGCATTCGTACCAAGAATTTTCACATCTATTAATGACACGGAGGCGAGGATTATCCCACCCGGTTATATTAACCCGGTTATATTACAATGTTTGTAATGTTTTCCCGCCCGTATATTTTATATTCTGTTATTGCAGAAATTACGTGTTTCTATGTTTAATTCTTTTCAGGTTCCAAAAGGAAGATGGACTAGAAGTTCTTCTGGTTAAGAAGATGTACATGTTCCAGTTGGTTTGGTTCTTCCATGTAGGAGGATGATAGTTTGGACTTTGTGAATCTTATTGGACTATAGTTCGAGCAAAGAAAGAGGCTCAGCTTTCAGTTATGGTGGCTCTTATAGGGTCATTCAGGAAGTGATGTCATTCAAGCATCATGGGAAATGTAGTTTATTTGTGTGATAAACGTTTTTTCATTGGCTGCTGTGAGTGGCAATAAAATTAAAGAGAAGCATAATCTTCGCCTCCATGTCCTCAATAGAATAGAAAATTCTTGGTGCGAATGCGAGCTAATTTTTTATTCTTCTTCATGTTTTCATGTTTTCACTCTTGCATGAAGCCATGTCAACCGCAGATTGTGCACACAAATAAACCTGCAACATATTTGTTGTTGAGATTACTGAACAATTGCATTACTATGCTAATTGATTTCTCGCGTTGAGCTAATAATAATAATACTAATCATGATGACATCTTTACATCTTGACCTAATCAATATCATTCTGTGGTGGTGAGACACTTATGGCTAACTGCTACTAACTTACTAATGGTTTTAACTGATTCTAAGTAACAGCGATGTGTTTTTCGCCACATGTTCCATGACTATGTCTGTTAACCTAGCTGGCAAAGGAAACATAAAGGCGGTCCACAGGTGTGGGACCTTCCGGTTGTATAGGAGACTCTACGCCAGATACATGATAACATTGTTTTTTATATGTTCTTTCTCTCCGTCTCCACCTTTGCTGTTCTATTTTTGTTGTTCTAGATTGGATCACAAGAATGGGATCTAACAGGTGCCACTACTCTTATATACACTCCTACTTTCTTTTCCTGGTCCTGAAGAAGCACCAAGGAACTCCTCCTGAGACCACTAGGGGCACGAAAAATGTCGACCCAATAAATATAAAACTATCACCACACATATCTACAACTAGCTACTTAGGGCCATTGTAACCCTTTAGTAGCCTTAACCTTCTGTTTTTTTACTTTTGACAGAGAAATCCACCCATTAAATTGACACAGCATTGATATGCTCTATTCATTTTTATTCTCAGTCACCACTCTGTGAGCCCTACCTCACATGCATCAAATGGCGAGAATTCAGAAGGTCACTGCAAAAGCGACCCTTCGGTGGACTTGTAGGGCGTTGCAGCGCCGGCCCGACGAGGAGCAACCGCCCTATGGTGAAGCATGACATCCTTTGGGATGTGTGAGGGCAACAAGTGAGAGTCACACTGACTCTTCTCCCTAACCCCTAGACTAACTTGTTTCTCTCAGGAACAGTGACCCCTTGTTTTGGTTCATACTTTACATGGGAGCGCGGGCACTGGATGTTTTTTCGGCTCCCAGTCGCCCCCTTTCTCTTTTGTTAGATTAATGTAGACAACCATTGGGAATTGTATAGTGTCTTTGCTTATGTATGTTGTAAATATAATCACTAGTAGAGCACTGTGTCGTCTGCACTATGATCACTTACGTCATTGCTTGTTACACATGACTGGAGTCAATGCATTTCAGATGGAAACTAAATGTGTCCTGTGCTTTGTTTTTGTAGTCAACCCTCGGGTTAGAAAATACATTTAAATAGCTCTGGGATCTCTCTAAGAGACATATGGGGAACCTACTATTAAATGAGTCCCACAGGACAATTGTCATATTAATTGCTGCAGCCAATGCTGGAAGTGGATTGAAAAGTATAAGGATAACACTAACACAGGGCCTGCAGAGTAAAAGCATGACTGCCAACTAACTACCATCATATTTTGTGCATCTTACTTCCTCTTCCATCACACCAGTAAGCACTTGTGTCCCAAGAAAAAAAGCACGTCACTGCATTAACCTTGAATGTCATGTACATAAACAATAACATAGGCATGCATTTTTTTGCAGTTGGCGAGTGGGGTCTTTATACAGGAATCTGGGGCCACTCAGGTAGAAGGTAAGTTATGTTTTTCATGTTAGGTCCTTTGGTTACGTATTAATGAATAGGACAATTGTACCTCTGCTTCCTCATACCTTAGCCAAGGGCAGAGAGGATGGTTCTGTGGGAAAAGTCTTAAGGTAGCTGTGCACAGCAGCTTCTTGGGCACTGGCAATGGTTGAAGGCATGAACTGGTAGAGCAAAGCCAGGTCTTGCAAGCAAGTTCTAGGTGCAATTCCTGAAGTCCAGCCCTGTATCAAAATCTCCTTCCCATATAAGCTACTGTACCGCTTCTTTCAGCGGCAGAATATGACCACAGGGCCTGGCCTTCAATGTGGTCAAGTGCCCAACGGGTCCGCGACTCCCAAAAAGTTAATAAATAAATAATATTATAACCAACATATATTTTGTTTGAATCTGTTTTATATTTTTTCAAAAGAGCATAAGCATGACCAGAGGTTAACATTCCAAGACCAGTTACAGTTCCAAATCAACTTTACATGGAAAACATATTGAGGCAGCATATTCGCACAGAGTACATCATACATAGAAGTGTCACATGCAGTACTGAGCATACGTAGAGGCACTTTGAAAGGATGTAGACATGGACTTCTCAATGTAGGGGAGTCGCTACTGAGCACTCGCGAAGTTCCCGCTACAGGGCCAACAACATATTACGTTGGCATAGGTGTAAATCCGTAACAAAATCATTAACAGAAGGAGACTACAGGGAGAAGAAAGAAGTGGGGGGGTATACAAAAAACAAAGGAACAACTCTGCCCAACTTAAGTCTCCCCAGCCATCCCCATCCTACCCAATCTCCCAAATGAAGCAACAGTGTACACACTTCCCATCGGTGAGCCCAGCAAATTCTGGACTGTGCAAGGGGTGAACATGGTGTTATCGCCACACTTTGCGTTTGCGTGAGTTAGGTTAGGACTCGACATCTGCTTCTCCTACTCTCGCTATAGCGTCTGACTGTTCAGAGTCAGAGTGCTGCTCGCTTTGAAAGTCATGTAGTAAAGTGTCCCAGTTAGCAGCTATAGGGATCTTGCGTAATCCTAAGGTGTCTTCTTTATGTAACGCATTACTCCAAGCCTGGGCCCACACCAGAAGCGATTGTCTCCAGGCTACCAGAGGAGGAGGCTCCGGGTACTTTCAGCGACTGGTGATTAAATGTTTAGCCACCAATAGTCCCAAATCAAGGAAGCGTGAAGTGACCATTTGCCTCTTACTCTTGCGAAACAGACCCAACATGCATGTCTCTCACCTGTGTGGTACTGTGCATCCTATGCAGGTGGTCAATTGGGTCATTACGATCCGCCAGTAAGTTGTAAGAAGTGGACAGGCCCATAACATGTGAAGGAGGTCAGAATCCAGGAGGTGACATCTGGGACAATGTGTATCAGCACAATGAAAGTATCCGTTTATCATGGCAGGGGTGAGGTAAGCTGTTTGGATGATGTAGTATTGAATGAGGCGGAAGTGAGCATTCCAGGGAACACGGACTGGGCTCTCTAATATGGCAGCCCACTCTGTATCTGTACACGGATAGGCAAAATCTTCAGAGATATGAGTGCTGCTGCTGTGTGCTGGAACAGCGAAGCTGCAAACCATTGTGTGGGGTGCCTACCTGCCCCTATAACGTGCAGATATTGGACAGTAATGTGTGTTGGAGGTTCCCTCAACATGTCTTCCGATTTGTTACCCAGGGCAGAAAATAAAGTGTGTTAAAAGAAGTGGCCTGGTGGTAGTCCCTCCTCCTCCACTAATGTGTCATAAGGTGCCAGTGCTCCACCTTCGTAGAAGTCCCCTAGGGTGTGCATGCCAGGCTCCAGCTATGCTGAGGGCTCTGTAGGCAAGGTTGTGTTACCACCCCTAGGTGTGCCTAACAGGGGTAGTGCTAGTGCATATGGGATAGTAGAATGTGTGATGTATGGGCTATGACAATAGCACCTATTTGCAACCTCTAGTAGCAGTGACTCCAGTGGTCTTTCGTGAGTGCTGGGTTGAAGAAGTCGGAGTATCGCCGAAATTGTCCAGGCCAGCGACATCGTGTCTGTGAGCTGTGACCCCACCATCCACCTAGCCACCCATTGGAGCTGAGAGGCAAAGTAGTACTATTCCATATTTGTTACAGGAAACCTGCCTTGATCTGCAGGTAAGTACAATTTAGTGAGTGCCACCCTACAGCGATACTTGTTGCAAATAAACTGTCTCATGGTTCCCTCAAATGAGCAGAAGAAGGGAGAGGTGATATACAGGGGCAGGTTAGTTAAACATAGAGTAGCCGAGGTGGGATCACCATTTTGAGGGATCACTGACGAAATATCGAGAAGGAGAATAGCGAATTGCCAAAATATCGAAGGAAAAATATAGAATGCAAAAATATCGAAGCCCTATCTCCAAACAGGTAAGTACAAAAACATAGAATCCAAAATATCGTTGTTAAAAATATAGTTAGTCACAATATCGAATTATTTTAAATGTCTTAAAATGAATGTAAAATTAATTAAATAAAACATATAATTAACTGAAACATACTTAAAAATACTTAAATAACTTTAAAATTAGTGAATAATTAATGTAAGTAAAAAATAATAATAATACATATATATTAACGTAATATTAATGGAAAAAATGCAATATTTTTTGCGTAGGATAGCGGGCGGGTGAAATTTACTATTACCACTCCAGTAAGTGTAATAGTAGGGAAAGCGTTGGATAGCGGGAGGGTAAAAATTACTATTCCCACTCCAGAGAGTGCAACAGTAGGGAAAGCGTTGGATAGCGGGAGGGTAAAAATTAGTATTCCCACTCCAGACAGTGCAATAATAGGGAAAGCATTGGATAGCGTAGGGGTAAAAATTAATATTCACACTCCAGAGAGTGCAACAGTAGGGAAAGCGTTGGATAGCGGGAGGGTAAAATTTAGTATTTCCACTCCAGTGAGTGCAACAGTAGGGAAAGCGTTGGATAGCGTAGGGGCAAAAATTACTATTCCCACTCCAGTGAGTGCAATAGTAGGGAAAGCGTTGGATAGCGTAGGGGTAAAAATTACTATTCCCACTCCAGTGAGTGCAATAGTAGGGAAAATAATAATTTAATATTTTATTAAAAATAAAGAAATTATTAATACCAAAATGAAAATATTAAAATTAATTACCAATCACACAATATTTGATAATCAATTTATTATAAATACCAATATTTTTTTATTAATTACCTATTAATAATTAATTAACAACTAATTAATTTTCAATACCAAAAATTAATAAATAAAATTAATACCAATTAATAATTAATTAAGAATAAATTAATTAGCAATATACAAAAATTATTTAAATTATTATTTACAATTAAATTAATTCCCACCATATTCCCCTATAAACCCACAACCCGCTACAAATAATACATTAATATAATTAACATAATTATCAATTAAACAATTAATACAAATTATTTACCAATTAATAATTAATCAACAACCAATTAATTTTCAATACCAATTAATCATTACCTAATAACAATTAAATTACTTCCCACCCTATTCCCCTATAAACCCACAACCCGCTACAGAAGTAAAACGCAAAATTAAATTAAAAATAATTAATAATTCCTAAAAATTATTATTTAGGTGCCGATTCCGATCCGGTAAAAAAAAATTGCGTACGACTCGTATCCGTATATTTTCACGTACGAATAGTACAAGTACCTTACAAACAGCGAAGTACGATTCGTACGTGAAAAATACGTACGAATAGCGTTGGGAAAAGGGTACGAGAGGGAGTCGGAAATTTTTACGTCCGAATAGCGTCAGGAAAAGTGTACGATAGGGAGGCGGTAATTTTTACGTGCAAATCGTAAAACAGAAGTCCGAGCGCGCAAGTACGATCCGTACCGGCCGTCCGAATACACAACCACATGTAAAAGGCCCCGTACGGAGCGAACGCTGTAGCACACATGTACACGGGTAAACTTGTGCCCGGATACGAATCGTACAGCCCCCCCTTACCCCGCATATGTCAGCACCCTACCCCCGTATGTCAGCACCGTACCCCCCCTCCGCACCGTACCCCAGGACCGTACCCCAGCCCCGCACCAGTACGCACCGTACCCCAACACAGTAGCCCAGCCCCGCACCTGTACGCACCGCACCCCAACACCGTAGCACAGCCCCGCACCTGTACGCACCGTACCCCAACACCGTAGCCCAGCCCCGCACCTGTACGCACCGTACCCCAACACCATAGCACAGCCCCACACCTGTACGCACCGTACCCCAACAATGTAGCACAGCCCTGCACCTGTACGCACCGTACCCCAACACCGTAGCACAGCCCCGCACCTGTACGCACCGTACCCCAACACCGTAGCACAGCACCCTCACCCAGCATCGCATATGTACGGACCTTACCTACGCAAAAAATACCCGTACAGAATCAGGACACTGTAAAACAGCACAAGGAGGGTCAATTCGCCTCGCACAACACCACAAAACACGTCTACATGACAAAATACATCTCTATGACTGACCTGGCACATCCAAACAGGCAAACAGAGGCCCTAAACCACAACCACATCTTATAACACACCCACCACAAATTCAAACCCAGCCACACCCACAAAAGGACCAATAAAAAGGGCCCACACACACAACCCATGAGCCTTTGCAACAGACCCACTGATGACAGACCCCACAGACAAACTACTGCACCTTACTTACACCTTAACTACACCTTAACTCACACCCTTCACACAACCTCCTTCACAAACACCCCCTCTTCACATTCACACACACACACTGTCACATTCACACCCACAACCATCCACTCCCACACCCTACACCATGCCCACAGACAAGAATCCAAAGTTCACAAGGGGCGGAGCTGGACCTACTTGTCAACAAAGTCATCAGAGTCGAGCCACAGCTGTTTGGAACATTGGTCAGACAGACCAGCATAGCCCAAAAAACAAGCCTGTGGCAGAGGATCGTCGATAAGGTGAATGCAGTTGCGCCCATCCGAAGGACCAGGCATGAATGCCAATCCAGGTGGTACGATCTGCGCAGGGCAGTCAAGAGGAAAATGAACGAGGAATACGCCCAGAGTAACATCACTGGAGGTGGGCTGCCCCGCAGACCTGTACATTACCATCCCTGGGAGGAGAAGGTGATGGCCACGCTTCCGCCGGTGGGAGTACACGGAGTCGAAGGAGTCGCAGAGCCTGGTGAGTACACAAACAACTCACGTAACATGGGGGGAATGGCATCCACACCACAAATACACCAAATGCACGCAAATTACCACAAGCTCTCACCGCACACAACCACACTCAAAAACCACGCTCATGCCACTAACGTCTCCATGTCCCATTCACAAATAAAGGCAATGCCATGTCCCAGGCCACACCAAGCACAAACTCAAGACTGGATGTCCAGGATGCTGGGAGGGTGGGGCTCACACAACACATTGTGCAACTCAGAACCAGACACCAATGCCCACAGCCCATATGGCCTAGGTACATACCCATGCACCATGCCCAATGCACAGGGACTGGCAAAGTACTGACAAGGTAGCTGACACTTGGCCCTGCTGTAGGCAGCACAAGGCCCTCCTGTGACCACTGTACACTCAAACAACAACTCCACTAGCTCAGATACCTAGCACAGGAACTCACACACACTGTCATGCCAGCATGCACCATGAGGGGACAGACACATCACCTGGGAGACCCAATGACAAATCACACTACACCCAACAGCAGGCCCGGTCACACACCCCCCCTCACACAAGCACACACCCCCGGGGCAGGCAACGGATTTACCCACTCTCACAATGGACATGTGACACAACAAGACCAATCCATAGCCAAATAAGCATCCGAGCCAAAAATCTACTGGTCAAACACTCAGGAGCACATACCAATCTGTCCCCGCAACATACCCATCCCAAAGTGTACATTGAGAGGAATGCTAGGCCCATCCAACCACCTGGAGGCACTGTGACTACTTGAATATGTATGAAACATGGATGTGGCATGAAACAGCATTAACATTGTCTCTCTCTCACACACAGGGCAACGTCATCGCCCTCCCCCCAACAATGGGGGGAACAATCACAGTCCCAGGCTCAGCGTGAAGATGATCCCACCGGCAGCGACGACTCTCACCACTCCGTGGATGACCCCGACCAACCTGGCCCCTCTGGTGCCCAAGCCCCTGCAGCACCTGCGTCAGGTACATCTGTGCCAACCACCACCCCATTCCTGCCACATCCCAGGAGACACCCAGGAGCCCTGCTCGCACTGAACAACACAGCCAGTCTGACCAGGAGGGACAAGGTTCTCCGGGCACCCAGGAGGAGTCAGACGACCCCGCTAATGCCATCCCTCAGGGGTCCCGTAGACCCAATGTGCCGACAACGGCAGGCCAGGCTTGTGTGGGCAGGGGTGGTGGGAGTGGAGGCAGGCGGAGGCGAGAACCTGACCAGCCAGCTGAGGGAACCGGTATGTCACACATACGCCACATCCTGGACACATACTGGCGTGACACCAGGGGCATCAGCCAGGTAGTGTCGAGCCTCACAGACATCAAGGGGACCCTCGACGAGATGAAGAACCTGCAGGCCCATCAACATGCCAGTCAACAACAACACCAAGGACGGATGGAGGCAAGACTGGCTGAGCTCCTGGCGGTGCAAACGGACATGAGCCGTTCACTCCGTCGGATCGCCGACAACATGGGCAACCCTCCCTGTGCCACCAGGTGAAGACCACCACCAGCCACAGGGAGGGAGGAGGAGGAGGATTCGTCCGACGGAGCAACACAGACATCGTCAAGGCCTGCATCTGAGGGTCCCCCCAGGAAGGTGGGTCGTCCACGGAAAAGACCGTGAGAGTCAGCGGACCATCCACATCTCCCAGGTCACCTGGCCTGGCACCTGGCCCTCTGGCGCAACAGCAGCACCTCAGCCAATGACATTCTCTGCCACATGGACTTGCTGGTCACAGTCTGACCAATGATGACCAACACTGTGGTCTGGACTCTGATGACTCCAACTGACAAGGATGCCATCTCCCCCTGTGAACTTTGGATTCTATGCACCCGGTAGAGCACCTTAGTACATCTACCAAAAGACTTACCCCACCAAAAATAAAATCTTTTTCTTGTCATGAGATGTTGCTGTCATTTGGCATTAGTCCACAACATATGTGTGTGTAAATGTCTAGCTATGCCTGAGTGTTGAACTAACTCCACCCATCTATACCCTGGGATCTGAGTCTGGTACAGGACACACATGGGTCACAAGTTATCATTCAATGCAGACATGGAGCAAAATACTCACCTGTGATGGCCTCATGCTACTGAGGGGGTGCTTGCAAAACTGTGCGGACACACCTATTTGGAAGAGTAACATTAAGGCGTAGAGGTCATGCCTCATTTGGAGGTTCCCGGGGAGGGAGTCCCAGGTATGTGTTCCCAGGTGGGAGAACTATGTTCTGCATGCTGGAGTACGGTGGATCTGAAGAATGGTGGCCAGGTCAAGGTTGGATGCACGGAGATGGCACTACGGGGTCTCGGATGACAGTGGTACAAGGTTGGTTTTGGGTCAGGGTTGTGGCCTGCCTCCTGAGTGTGGGTGGGGAGTCTGAAGGTCATCCTGCAGCACACAGTGATCCATTGCAGCTATCTCAGCTGGACGGTGATGTGGCTGGGGCGCGGGATGTTGCAGCTGAGGTGTGCAGATGCAGCCTGGATGTGGACAAGTGTCCCGGGAGTTTGGATGTGGCTGCTCCGTAGAGGGCAGGGCAGTATTTGACACGGATGTTGTCGTGGACCTGGGGGATGGTCCGTCTTTCCTTGGAGTGGATCTATCTGGGGATCATGTGCATAATGCAGAGGGTGTTGCAGTCTGAGGTACAGATGCTGGTGATTACCATGGCAAATGTGAGAAAGCAATCAATGATGCACAACATCTTGTGTGCGTGGACACTGGGTGCTTGTGCGGGGCTTCTGCGGGTGGGACACAAGCAGTTGACCCAGCTGTAAGGGGGCAATCCTCAGATGTTGACCTCAGTCCTGTACAAGTCCAGCCTCAGGTGGCTGCTGTTCTGCCATTCATCTATGGATCTCATGCAATCTTGAATATTGGAACTTGAAATGTCTGCGTCCTTGGTGAGGGTGAGAAGCGCCTGGCTGTCAATGGCATACGAGTTGATGATGAGGTTGTGTGCGCATGAGATGGTGGAGAGGGGGGTCCTGGACACATTGTAGATTGACACGCTGAGAGATGATACCTGTGCCATGTGCCTCACGACGACAGCATACTACATGCAGAAGCCTTGAGTCCCACTCCCATGGCCTTGCAGGGGTACAGAGCCGGTGGGGAGTAGGAGGGACATGACCTGGTGGGTGTGACAGGGACTGGAAGGCGTGGCAGTGCTGTGTAGGCAGTCGGAGTTGCACACTCATCATGCAAAGGTGTTGTGTGTGTGCTCAGTGTATGCCCGAGAGCAGACGGGAGATGTGTGGATGGACCTTGCTTGGAGGGTGGCTGCAACATCAGACTGTAGTGTGATGTGGGTCATGCAAGGACCTGAGGGTCGTGCAATGTGCACGTTGCATGTGCAGACGGTCCAGCCTTTGGCACTGCCTGGCCGCAACTGTGGCACAGACAAGCTGATGACAGCCAAATGAATGGGTTGAGGGAGGGAGGAAGGGAGGAGCATCTTTGATGTGTGTGTGTTGCCAAATCTGGAAACTACGTGTGCCCTTGCTGCAGTGGCTGCAACAGCAGGCAGCATGTCCTGGGAACTATGCCACAATATCCACACAAAGACTAGGATGTCAGAAAGGACTACTGCAACAGGTGTATGTCAAGGAAGGAGTTACCAGTTTTCAATGGCACACCCAGAGACAAAGGATGCACAATCACCAAAGATGACTGACACCGGATCATGAAACTGAAGGCCGAGCTGCGCACAGGAAACACACCCCAGAAGGTGTTGACTGCCCGTTGTGGGGACCAACATGCCAAAACACATACACAGCCATGGACATAATGCACAATAGAGAATCAAATACATGAAGAACAGCATGCAGGTTGCTAATCTACACATAGACTCATATGCACAATCCTTGACAACCATGCCAGAGATGACTCATGCACAGTGGCAAGAGACCTGCATTGACAGAGATGAGGCCCCTTGGAGGCTGAGGAACACCTTTATTACTCAGGCTCACACCTATGCAAATGCATAAATATTAACAGACTCACAGGTCAATTGGATTAACATGTGGGACCTACACTGGACACCCCCTTTGCACCACAGATGCTGTAAATCCATTGTACTGGCACACAAGTGAAGGGGGTGAGCCAAACATCCCCTGCTGCACACGGAGAGGCTGCTATTCCCCATTGAGCCTCTTATGGGGATGTCCCGCAATATGTCCACCCGTCGCCTCCCGTATGTTTCCGAGGGAAGTTGTACACATATTGATGCCTTCATCAAAATCCACAATCCCATAACAGATGACTGTCACGAACTGAGACTATCAATTCATGTGAGTCATGCTACATGTCATGTGCCCCATGGGGAGTCGACATGTATGCATAGTAACAAAACCTGCACAGGAGCAGTGCCCACACATTCCAAACAACTACCACACCCAAAATGCCTTGCTGCAATCCTTACCCAAAGGAGACTTTTCACCATGTCCGTGCATGTAACGCTGATTCAGCACACGTTGCAATACTCATGAGGAATAGCAGGAGCACAACAATGCCACGAGCAGACAGCATGCGCAACTACCGGGGGATGACAGACACACAAGAAGTCAGGAAAAACATAGTCATCCGCATGCATGGTCATGTACTCTACATGACTAAGGTTGACACCATGTTAGTTGTCAAATGAGTGTGTCAGCTGAAATGTGTGGAATGACATCAGCACTCGAGTGACACATCAGAACACACCTCAAAGTCACTTAGCATACAGTCAGCTGGACACACACATTGCAACACATGCCACACAAGGCTCCAAGCGTGCACACTCAGACCCAGGGACTCACCATTATGAGAAGAAGTTGCGTATGAGCTGACTCCGGATGTCCTCCTCCTCCTCCTCCTCACTTGCCTCGTGACCAAGGCCGTCATCCTCCACGGGTGGATGTTCCTGCTCATCGGGATCCAGGATGAGTGGCACAGCTTTCTCCACTGCCATGTTGTGCAGCATGCAGCACACGAGGAAGATTTTGCAGACCTTCACCGGTGCATATGGGAGGGACCCGCCTGTCTTGTGGAGGCAACGGAATCGGCTCTTCAGGAGGCCAAACGTCCTCTCAATCACTCGCCTGGTCTGCCCATGGGCGTTGTTGTAACGGTGATCTGCAGCTGTTCTGGGGTTGCGGAGAGGCGTCACCACTAATGGCATGTTGGGATAGCCAGAGTCCCCTACATGGAAACATCATGTAAAGAAGTGGGCCAGGAGATGCCGTCACATACTAAGACACCGCTACATACTGGACAAACAGAGTCTACCCACCAACAAGACATGCTCGTTCGTTGTGCGGCTGCAGCATCATTTCTGACACCCTGCTACGCCTCATGATGTAGGCATTGTGTGCTGACCCTGGAAAACGTGCACAGACATGGGAAATCAGCATGTTAGCAAGACACACCACAAGGGCATCAATGGAGTGATAATGTTTACGGTTTCGATAGGCTACCTCCTATGCCTGTGGTGCTACCAAAGCCACACGTGTCCCATCAATGGACCCAATTACATGGGGCATCCCTCCCAGGGCATAGAACTCACCCTTGATACCTGTCAACTGCACACGAGTTGGAAAATGGATGAATTCATCCAGGTGCTCCAACATGGCTTCTAAAACATCATGCAGGACACAGCTGAACATGGTCTGAGACATGCCACCCACATCAGCTATGGTGAATTGAAACGTACCGGTGGCAAAGAAATGTAGGGCTGACATCACCTTCATCTTGGGGGTCAGCGCAGTCGGATAACTGTGTCGCGGTTGGAGGTGTGGTGCCAGCCTGTTTGTCAGCTCCTCAATTAACTGTTGGGGGAATCTGTAGCGGTGTATGCAGTCACGTTCCCTCATGGCACCCAAGTCTGGCATTGGTCGGGGGAGAGGCGGTGCCCTGCAGAAATTTGGAAGGAATAACGAAGATTGAGTACATTACTACACCAATGTCAATGCACTGAGCACATGTTCAACAGCTAATACACATATGCTACATACAGAGTCTGTACTGTGCAATACAACCTGCACACGTATGCCAGCCAGGTGATACTCCTACCAAGAGCCAGCTACAAACGTGGATTGTCAAGGTCTACATGACATGCCATGAAAGTAGCTGTGGGCCAGTGTGAGTGAACAGCCAGACAAATTACAGGTGTGACATACATCCACATATGTGCATTTGAAGGATGTCATCTCATACAGACAGCTGGCGGCAAGCTAGACGCACAGGTCACATGTGATGGAAAAAGGACAGACCACACACCTTGCCATGAAGGGGCACATGTCAAAAATGATCACACAGACATTGAGACTACGCAGATATGTCCTAAGCTCGCAAGTCCCTGTTCGATGCATACAGACACACGTTACGTGTTATTCCACATGTGTCCTGGTGTGCGTAATAGTGTGACATGGGCATCTACACACAGACACATGTTGGATGCAGCTACAGCAGATGCCGTTGACAGAACACCAACAGCAAGATCATGGGAACACATGACATAGTCACATCGTGGCACGCTGGTAGTGAGATGTCAGGTGTCATCATCCGTGTACCTGGCATCAGGGGACAGTTGCGGGTGTTGGTGACTGTGCCATGCCAGTGATGCAGTGCTTGACAAGTTTGCACTACATGCACACATGTAAAAGGTGTGAAGGGGAAGTACGCCACATAGTGGCCCATCACACATGACATGTGTACACAGGTCATGACACAACTATTGGGTTAAAACATGAGGAGACATGTACCACATCACTGCCTGACACACCTAGGCCCTACACATGAAGGACTGCACTGACAATGACTTGATGTCCATCCTTCTGCGAGTCTGACACCTCCATTCCTTTCCTGTGCGCCTCCTATCACCAGTGTAAGCTGTGAAACACACCGTACACACGCTCTGAGCGCGTGTGTACGGTCGTATCACTATATGGGGTTTGGGTAGGAGTACGCGTGTGTGTACGGACCGTACACACGTACGTGTACACACTGGTCCTAATCCTATGGGAGTGTTGCCGTAGGCGTACGCCATAGAGATACGGCCCGTACACGCGTGTGTAGGGGCCGTATCACTATGGGAGTGTTGCCGTAGGCGTACGCCATAGTGCTACGGGCCGTACACACGTGGGTACGGCCCGTAGCACTATGGTAGTGTTGCTGTAGGCGTACGCCATAGTGCTACGGGCCGTACACACGCGGGTACGGCCTGTAGCACTATGGTAGTGTTGCCGTAGGCGTACGCCATATTGCTACGGGCCATACCCGCGTGTGTACAGCCCGTAGCACTATGGCGCACGCCTACGGCAACACTACCATAGGGATACGGCCCCTACACACGCGGGTACGGCCCGTAGCACTATGGCGTACGCCTACGGCAACACTACCATAGGGATACGGTCCCTACACACGCGGGTACGGGCCGTATCACTAGAGTAGTGGTGCCCTAGGGGTACGTGTGAAACGCACCGTACCTGTGTGGGGATTTGAAAATTACAATGGGGACACATAAGGGACAAGTATTAGGGCCTACATGCATATTGGTTGTCATGGATACCCAGTTTGAAGATCAAATTTTTCCATCATGTGGCCTGGAAAAAGCAGTTGGCCACATTATACATTGTTGCAAAGTTGTTGTTGACTTGACATGATGCTGCTCATTTTAAAAAATGCTAATGCTGTCACTGGTGTATGTTTAAAGGGATTGGAGGAAACGTAGGATGCAAATGAGTCTGACCAATCACTCTGTACTCCTGTTAATGAAATAGCCCAGCAAGGCAGATATAAGTCTGCCAGAACCCATGAGAGGGCACTTGCCTGCACAACCTTTGATTCGACTACACTGCTGCTGTCTTGGCTTCCTCTGGCACCATGTCGCGGACTGTGGAGAGGGCCCAGCCATTCACACAGGAAGAGAATGAGGCGTCATCCTCCCACAGTTCCCCAGCTTGTATGGTAGACCAGGGGAGCAGGTGAGTGCTGACTCCGCTACCTTTGACTGTGCCCCTTCTTTTTGTGACTGGCACTCCTGGCATTGTGTCCAGGTGTGACAGACATGAAATGTTGTTTAGAGTGGGTCCCGGGGGGGGGGGAATGGCTCATGTCTGTCATGCAGAGCATGATGTGGTTCATGTGTGCACTCCTCACTTGCATTGTGCTTACTGTGACATTCACTGCATGCTGCATGGCACATTCAGCATAGCTAATCCTCTTGGCCCTTCTTGTTCTATAGTCCTGAGGTGATTCAGTGTTCCCCTCGTGTGACAGGTGACTGTACCCACAGATGTGTGTGAGTTGGGTGGAGCTGTGTTGAGAGTGTCGAAATGATCTGGACATTGATGTGTGTGAATGTTCCTTGTCATGTGGCTGAGTGTCTATGTGGAGTGTTGCACCACAGCTGCATTGAGGAGGCAACAGCTCTACCCATCTGATGTGAGAAGTGATCCGTGCTGTGTGTCTGACTTGCTGGGCTAGCCCCACGCCTGTGACACCCCCCAGGCAAGTGGCACATGTGCAGAGTGAGGTTTGTATCAGCTGTTGCCACTGGCAGGTGAATGATCTGTGCCTGTGTGTGTCTGTGTAGTCTGCTGATGTTGGGTCAGTGGCCTGGGGCATGTGACTGCTTAGAGGTGCTGGCCATCAGCTTTGTGTTGCTTGTGATGTACAGTGTGTGCCATGATCAGGGAGTGTGTCGCACCCCTCATGCCACCTGTGTACTTCCAATGCCATGTAGTGCATTGGGCCTTACACAGAGGCGAATGTCCCTATGACAAAGGTGCTATTATTTTGCAGGATACTATGCCCTGTTCAACAAATCAAAGATGTTCTAATGTGTGTCTCTGTGACATGGAGCAGGTGTAGTGATCTATTCTCACTTTGGCATCCTCACAGGTAACCGCCTACGAGAAGTGGAAGATATGGAAGCGGGCCGTCAGGGCCGTGATCTCCGTGGAGGGTCGCAGTCGGCGCCTGGCCCAGGTGAGGAAACGCTGGCAGGACACCCGGTGCTGGACCAGGAGGATCGCCCGGGTCCTGCTGGGGGACTCACCAGTACCCAAGAACCGCGGGCGCCGGCGCCTGACCCACCAAATGAAGCGTGTCCTGGCGGTGGTCTTCCCTGACAAGGATAGGCGGTTACAGGCGAAGCAGCAGCAGCAAGGGGGTAGGTACATGTGTGTTTGTTGTGTGTCACCAGCTTTTGGAAGTGCTCAGTTGCATGGATACACTGCCATATGTGCATTGCATATTCTGTTCCACAAAGTCATCCGCTGCTGTTCTTCCTCCTTTCCCCTCCTTGACATGTGTTCCCTGGTCTGTGTGTAATCACTATTGCACATGGTCATCTAGGCTGGCAGTTAATCCAAGTGCACATTGCTGTCTGTATCATGTGGGGGTGGGGTCGGAGACATGTGTTGTTACCTTGCCTGTGCCCTGTCCTGTTCATTCATTTGGGGGTCCATATCAGTTGGCACTGATGCTGAGTCTCAACATAGGAATGTGAGTTTTCAAATGAACAGACTTGCAGCATGCATGACCAATGTTGTGGCCGCAGACATGATGTGCATGAGTGGGAGATATGCATAGTGCCGGGACGGTAGCTCATGTTACAGTCAGATAATTCCAGGACCATGGAGCAGTGTGCCCACTACAGTACCCTAAGACACCCTTGCCTCGGTATCATGTGTGTCATCCAACACTGTGCCCATTCTCAATGTGTTCAGCATAGTTTTGCCTCTGTGGCATTGTTCCCTGGCCTCATTTGTATTTATCTAAAGTGTGCTACATGTGCCCATTGTACAGGCTGACCCCATTTTGCTTGTGCATCCTCACACTGGCCAGTGCCTGTGTGTCTATGTACAACAATCTGTTGAGGTTTTTTGTCACAAATATGTGTTGGCAGCCTCACGAGGTGATGTGGAGTGCATTTAGGAATTCCTGATGCACTTTTTAGTAAACCCAGATTGAGAGGTGTCACTTCTTGAACTGTCTCAATCACATTGTCTCAGGTATGGGGTGTTTGTGCGGGCAAGGACTACATGTCCAAACCTTATGTCTCCTTGCCAGGTCTGACCAGTGTGTGATGATTGTCTGGACAGGCACTCAACGTGCAGTGACCCAGGCATGTTGTGCAGGGTGTTATGCTTGTGCTTTGCAGCATGTGACACAAGTTAAAAGACATGTTTCCTGATCATCCATTATTGGCACCGGTGTGTGCTCCAGATGCTATGTGGTTTGGTCTGTGTGTGCTGACATCTGTGTGGACATTCTTCATTCACATCAGGGTGTCTCCTCAGTGCAGGTGCTCCTTATTCCAACACAATTTCAGGGCCATTTGCTAATGCATTGTCCTGTGTGTGGACATGTGTGCCAATCCACATGACAGGTAGTGTGTCAGATGTGTTGCCACCTGTGTCATCATGGTACGGATGGCCATGTGACAGGTGGCATGTTTTAAGTTGTTATTCAAGAAGTCATGTGCCCTGGCACTCACTACACTTGTCAACATGTCCCAATGGTTTATATGCTTCACTTTGATTTTTGTGAAGGACAATGATGTGCCTGCATGACAGATGTCTCCCAAGGGAGTGCACAAGTACCACTTTTACACTTTTGTGGAACACCCTGGCACAATTAGAACATGGGCACATTTCTGTCCAAATTTTGTTTAGGAATTATACATATCCATGTTCCCACAGTGTGTTAGCATTTGGGTTAGTCCTTGGATGTTGCTGATCCCAACTTACCGGTGTCAAGTCATCCCGACCACCGTGGTGCCATGTATATGTACTTCCTGATACCACATTTCTTCTTAACATTGGCTTCTTGGCATTAGGCGGGCAGCTCATACAATAACTGTGTAAATGTAGTTTTGTGTGCACCTCCTTGTGTGACTTCTGATATTCATGCACATGTGTGTTCTGTTCCACAAGTGGGACATTCACACATTCCAAATATGTCAATTGTGTAAAGTTTTGTGCTTCCCAATGGATCAGATAGTATTACTTTTGGTTTTCTAAAGTACTCACAAGTCTATGAGTTTGGGGACCCCTTCAGCATTGGCGTCTGTTATTTGGCATTGGGTGCACCAATACTATTTCGTTCACAGTGACCATGAGGTGGCATGCCGTCATGGTCTGCCTGTGCTCCACTGTTCACAGACACTAGCTTCTCTGTATAATTGGATATCCAGTTATTTGCTGTGGTGTCCTGATTTTCATTATTTCAGGGGGCATGGTGGGTGAACCAACTGGGGAGTGCAGGGCTTACATATGTGCTGGGTATTCTAGATGTTCCTCATGATGCTTTTCATGATATGCACTGTGACCTATTTAGTTTGGACTCATGTGTCAGATGTACACAGGTGACTGATTATTTCCTGTCTCTTCACCTTGCCCACAGCATCATCGGGGGACACAGAGGGAGACACCTGCACGGATGTGGAGGAGGGATCCAGCACCAGTGCCACCACTCCTGGCGAGTCGGCAGCATCAAGTGGCACGGAGGGCGAGGGGAGTGCGGCGGAGGACCTGGGTAGTACCACCACCGACTACAACGCAGACGGGTCCGAGGCTGAACTCCCTGAGGGGGCGGAGGCTGCTCCAACAGCTGGCAGCAGCACTACAACTGTCCCCGCCCCCTCCATTCCCATCACCGCCCTCCCAGTTGCTCCGGTCCCTTCTGTCCGTGTAGGGCAACAACGTGTCTCCTTCGTGCCAGGCACCGCACCCCCTGCCCCTGTCTCCCCTGCTGCCCTCACTGCCGAGTCTGTGGACATTCAGTGGCAGTTGCAGGTTGGGCAGACATCGATCCTGACTGTCCTCCATGGCCACACAAGACTGCTGACACAGATGGTGTCGTACATGGAGGGCATGTCATCAGCGATGTCTGACCAACGGATGTTGCTGAGGTCCATGGACTGGTCACTGACGGCAGCAGTGAGTGTCCTGCAGCGCTTGCTCCCCCCACCTACCCCTGCGCCATCCACACTTCCCACTCCCATTCCTGTCCCAAGCACACACACACCTTCCCAGGCAGGCACCACACCAGACACAGACAGCACACCAACAGGGAAGGGCAAGCGCACACCTCCTGTCACGCAAACTCAGGGGGAAGAAGGCACACCCACTGGGTCTAGGGCACACAGGCAGACACGCAGCCACAGTCGGAGTCCGCATGCCTCACTCCCCAGTCCCTCCAATGTCACTCCCCTCGGCTCCCCTGCCCCACAGTCTGAGAAGGAGACCTACTTGGCTGTGCTGGGCCTCAGCCCCACTGTTTCACCTGCGCGCAAACGGGCAAGGCACTCCACGGGTATGGGAGTTGAGTCCCCCCCCTGTCCACCACCTCCCCCAGTAGCGCTGCAGCCCATCCCTCTGACCCCCCCCCTCCTTGGGGCCTGTGGTTCCTTCGGGTGCAGGGGAGACGCTGGAAGAGCTTGCGGACGTGTGCAGCGCAATACTGACCTCCACCTTTGGCGCTGCCCCACCCCCTGTGGTGGAGTCGTCCGTCCCTGCACCCCCAACACCTGCCCTACCCCCTCCTGTCCCTGCGGTGCCTGGTCCTTCCCCACATGATGCCCCCACCCCAGTCGATCAACCAGAGGTATCAAATGTGCAGACAAGCTAGGGGAGACGAGTGGCCATGTGTCCCCCCCCAGGACTTCGTATCTGGACTGGCCTATGGCCTTTGTAAATAGTGTCCTTTTCTACTTTTTGTTTTCATGCTGAATAAAGCATTTTGTATTTCTTTTGCACACGATTGCTTTTCAGGTATTGATGTTGGTGCTGATGCTCCATGAGTTGGGGTGGTGATCATGTGTTGGGTATCTGGGAAATGTAGTAGTGTGCTGCTCATGGGGTGGACCCTGGTATCTGTGTGCCATCACAAGGTCTCTGCAATGATTCTTTGGTCGTGTATGCTCTTTGTGTTTGGAGACATTGTCCCAAGGAGTGTTCCTTCCTCTGTGGCACCTGACAACTTCCCTGCAGGGAGTTGCACCATTGTTGTGCTGACCTGTGTCTACATTCCCTTGGTGGCTGATGGATCCCTTCAACTATGTCCATACCTGCTCAGCAATGTGTCGTCTGTGCCATCCTTGGGAGTCACTGTACTTGTGTATAGAGTATGTTGCCATGCCTCCATGGGGAAATGGTCCCTTTTCTGCACTATGCATGTGTGTACTCCCAGCCTAGCACACATATGGTACTTGTTCTGCAGGGTATTTGGTCACCTGACTGACAATTGTGGGCATTGTATCTGTGGGAAGTCCACCCTATTCCTTCCATGGGAGACAACAACTTGGTGGCTGTGCCAGCACCTGTACATTCCTATCAGTCCTGGAATGTGCGTGACAGTGTGTGTTCCCTTTGGCTCTCTTAGTTTAGTAGGCTTTCACATAACTATACAGTCTTGTGACATGATCTTAGTGTGTGTATTGTGCTGCATCCGCCAGGGGTGGGTATGCATGTGTCATTTGTCATCCCACCCCCATGTGGTGTGTCATGCAGTGGGGGAATGACATCCATCCTCATGGGAGTGGGACACTGCTGTCAGTGATGTGTTGATATGGCACTCTCAACATAGTCGCACATTGGGGATGCGTTCATGGACCCATGGAGTTGTGGTCATCTGAGGATGATGCACCCACCCCTCATATGTCAGGCCACTGCTGGGAATCCTCTGCACCCACCCCCATGTCTCTGTCCACTGCTGGGAGTCCTCTACACCCTCCCCCATTTCTCTGTCCACTGCTGGGAGTCCTGGGCACTCACCCCCATGTCTCTGTCCACTGCTGGTATTCCTCTGCGCCCACCCCTCAAATGTCAGGCCACTGCTGGGAATCCTCTGCACCCTCCCCCATGTCTCTGTCCACTGCTGGGAGTCCTGGGCACCCACCCCCATGTCTCTGTCCACTGCTGGGAGTCCTCTGCACCCTCCCCCATGTCTCTGTCCACTGCTGGGAGTCCTGAGCACCCTCCCCCATGTCTCTGTCCACTGCTGGTAGTCCTGGGCACCCACCCCCATGTCTCTGTCCACTGCTGGGAGTCCTCGGCACCCACCCCCATGTCTCTGTCCACTGCTGGTAGTCCTCTGCACCCTCCCCCATGTCTCTGTCCACTGCTGGGAGTCCTCTGCGCCCACCCCTCATATGTCAGGCCACTGCTGGGAATCCTCTGCACCCACCCCCATGTCTCTGTCCACTGCTGGGAGTCCTCTGCACCCTCCCCCATTTCTCTGTCCACTGCTGGGAGTCCTGGGCACCCACCCCCATGTCTCTGTCCACTGCTGGTATTCCTCTGCGCCCACCCCTCATATGTCAGGCCACTGCTGGGAATCCTCTGCACCCTCCCCCATGTCTCTGTCCACTGCTGGGAGTCCTTGGCACCCACCCCCATGTCTCTGTCTACTGATGGGAGTCCTCTGCACCCTCACCCATGTCTCTGTCCACTGCTGGGAGTCCTGGGCACCCACCCCCATGTCTCTGTCCACTGCTGGGAGTGATAAGCACCCTCCCCCATGTCTCTGTCCACTGCTGGGAGTCCTGGGCACCCACCCCCATGTCTCTGTCCACTGCTGGGAGTCCTCTGCACCCTCCCCCATGTCTCTGTCCACTGCTGGTAGTCCTGGGCACCCACCCCCATGTCTCTGTCCACTGCTGGGAGTCCTGGGCACCCACCCCCATGTCTCTGTCCACTGCTGGGAGTCCTGGACACCCACCCCCATGTCTCTGTCCACTGCTGGTATTCCTCTGCACCCTCCCCCATGTCTCTGTCCACTGTTGGGAGTCCTGGGCACCCACCCCCATGTCTCTGTCCACTGCTGGTATTCCTCTGCACCCTCCCCCATGTCTCTATCCACTGCTGGGAGTCCTGGGCACCCACCCCCATGTCTCTGTTCACGGCTGGGAGTCCTCTGCAGCCACCCACCCACCCGCCCCCTTGGTGCAGTACACTGCTGTCCTGTGCATACACACACACCAATATACTGCTTATATGCTGCACCAGGCCCTATGCCAACACTCGTGGCGTGTACACGCCTTGTATCCATTCTGTACTGGTGCCGTAGGGGTACAGGTGGGACGGACCAGAACCCCGCATTCATAGGGTGTACGGGCCGTACCCACGCTCTGAGGGCGTGGGTACGGCGCGTACCCCTCCATCACCACTCCAATGGTGGTACGGGCCGTACCCACACTGTGGGGGTGTGGGTACGGCCCGTACCACCATTGCAGTGGTGATGGAGGGGTATGCGCCGTACCCATGCCCTCAGAGCGTGGCTACGGCCCGTACCACCATTGTTGTGGTGATGGAGGGGTACGCGCCGTACCCACGCCCTCAGAGAGTGGGTACGGCCCGTACCACCATTGTTGTGGTGATGGAGGGGTACGTGCCGTACCCACACCCTCAGAGCGTGGGTACGGCCCGTACCACCATTGGAGTGGTGATGGTGGGGTACGCGCCGTACCCACGCTCTGAGGGCATGGGTATGGCGCGTACCCCTCCATGTTATGTTATGTTATGTTATAGGTTTGTTGAGCGCGACAGCTGCCCCAGCAACGGGGCGTCCCGGCGCTAGTAACAATAGCATAACCTGTGGGGGAGGGAGAAAGGTTTATAGGGGTGGGAAGAGGTGGGTTTTGATTGCTTTGCGAAAAGCGGACAGGTTGTCGAGGCAACGGATGGGGAGGGGAAGGGAGTTCCAAAGTTTTGCTCCCAGCAGTCTGAAGGAGCGGCCCCCTATGCAGCAGAATTTCGTGCGGGGAACCACTACTAAGTGGTATCAGCTGTATCAGCTGTTGCCACTGGCAGGTGAATGATCTGTGCCTGTGTGTGTCTGTGTAGTCTGCTGATGTTGGGTCAGTGGCCTGGGGCATGTGACTGCTTGGAGGTGCTGGCCATCAGCTTTGTGTTGCTTGTGATGTACAGTGTGTGCCATGATCAGGGAGTGTGTCGCACCCCTCATGCCACCTGTGTACTTCCAATGCCATGTAGTGCATTGGGCCTTACACAGAGGCGAATGTCCCTATGACAAAGGTGCTATTATTTTGCAGCATACTATGCCCTGTTCAACAAATCAAAGATGTTCTAATGTGTGTCTCTGTGACATGGAGCAGGTGTAGTGATCTATTCTCACTTTGGCATCCTCACAGGTAACCGCCTATGAGAAGTGGAAGATATGGAAGCGGGCCGTCAGGGCCGTGATCTCCGTGGAGGGTCGCAGTCGGCGCCTGGCCCAGGTGAGGAAACGCTGGCAGGACACCCGGTGCTGGACCAGGAGGATCGCCCGGGTCCTGCTGGGGGACTCACCAGTACGCAAGAACCGCGGGCGCCGGCGCCTGACCCACCAAATAAACGTGTCCTGGCGGTGGTCTTCCTTGACAAGGATAGGCGGTTACAGGCGAAGCAGCAGCAGCAAGGGGGTAGGTACATGTGTGTTTGTTGTGTGTCACCAGCTTTTGGAAGTGCTCAGTTGCATGGATACACTGCCATATGTGCATTGCATATTCTGTTCCACAAAGTCATCCGCTGCTGTTCTTCCTCCTTTCCCCTCCTTGACATGTGTTCCCTGGTCTGTGTGTAATCACTATTGCACATGGTCATCTAGGCTGGCAGTTAATCCAAGTGCACATTGCTGTCTGCATCATGTGGGGGTGGGGTCGGAGACATGTGTTGTTACCTTGCCTGAACGCAAATGGCGTTGGGGGGTGTACGGTGTTAAAAGCGGGCGGAGGAGTTCGGGGCCATCCATTTTCAGGATTTTAAAAGCCGTGGTCAGGGCTTTAAATTGGATGCGGGCTTCCACAGGAAGCCAGTGGAGTCTGTGTATGGTGGCTCTAGCAGAACACCTTCTAGGGAGGCCTACTATTGCTCTGGCCGCAGCGTTCTGTATTCGCTGGAACCTGATTGTCTCGGCTTTATTGGCGCCCAGGAGTAGGACGCTTGCGTAGTCTAATCTAGCCAGGATGGTGGATTGGACAATGAGCTGCCGTGTTTTGTGGTCAAAGAAGCCTAGAATAGGATTGAGGCTTCTCAGCAACCCGATGCAGGTAGCCGCTACTTTTTTTGTATGAGTCTGATAGTTCAGTGCGGAGTCGAGCCATACACCCAAGTTTTTGACCAGAGATTTGGGAGGGGGGGTAGGGCCCAACAGGGGGGGCCACCAGTAGTCGTTCCAGCAGCTGGGGTTCTTGCCTAGGAGTAGCACCTCGGTTTTCCCTGCATTCAGTTGTAAACAGTTTGCAGTCATCCAGTTGGCGACTGCGGCCAGTCCATCCCTAAATCTTGTGGCGGAAGTGGAGGGCACCTCCGTCAGGGTGATTACCAGCTGTGTGTCGTCGGCGTACAACACCAGCGTGAGACCCCATTCCCTGGCCACTGCCGCAAGGGGCTGCATGTACAGATTAAAAAGGGATGGACTGAGGGAAGAGCCCTGTGGGACTCCCTGGCCTATAGTCTGAGGTTGGGAAATAAATGGGGGGGCTGACACACGGAAGGACCTGCCCGTAAGGAACGATCGGAACCACTCAAGTGCCAGTTCCTGGATTCCAATACTTTCCAAACGGCTTAGAAGGATATTATGGGAAACCGTGTCAAAGGCTGCGCTGAGATCAAGTAGTATCAGCGCAGCACTCTGACCGGAGTCCATAATCTTCTGGAGGTGTTCGGTGGTGGAAAGAAGGGCAGACTCCGTACTGTGCCCAGGCCTAAACCCGTGTTGGGAGGGGTCTAAGATGTTATTTTCAGCTAGGTGGTTCATGAGTACTGTATTAGCGTGGGTCTCTGCCAGTTTGGATACCCAGGGGAGCAGTGATACGGGCCTATAGTTCTCCGGTTTAGTGGGGTCTAGGGTGGGTTTCTTGATAATAGGATTTACCCATGCTTGTTTCCAACAGGTGGGTACTGTAGCCGATGAAAAGGAAAGATTGAGAAGTGTGGCCAGCGAGGGGAGAAAAAAGTCTAGGGCTCCTAAAAAATAAGCTGGTCTCATGGGATCTGAGGGGGTGCCAGATTTCACCCTTCTGCAAAATTTAGCTAGGTCCTCGTGAGAGATAGCTGGCATATGGGTGAGCCTGGGTCCCTTGAAGGGGCAGTTAGGAGGGCTGGTGTAGATGGAGGGGTTTGGTGAGAAGGAATTGTAAATTTTCCTTACCTTATCAGTAAAGAACGTGGCGAGGTCTTCGCACTGTTGGGTGGAGGAAATAATAAAAAAATTCGATATTTTTAACAACAATATTATGACTGTCGATATTACTTACTTCTATATTATTTAAATCGATATTTTATTTCTTACCTGATTTTCGATATTCTTCACCACTATATTTTGGCAATTCGATATTCTGTCCATTCTATATTAAAAACTCGATATTCTGTCCCGTCGATATTTTTAATTCGATATTATGTCTGTTTACCCATTTTGAGTTGAACTATATGGCCCATGACAGACAGTATCCTGTCCAGAGGGTTTGTCAAGGGCTGGGGGCCCGTGGCTTTCTGATGAATCTGAAAAAATCTTGCCTCATGTCAACTCAGGATCTCACTTACATTGAGGCTCGCTTCATGACTCTGTTGGAGAAGGTGTTCTTGCCCCAGGCACGCAAATTGACGCTGATGTCAGAGATTCGTGCCTTGTTGTCCATGGACTGTCCTCCTGTGAGCCATTGGTTGAGGGTAAGCTGATGTGTCCTTCCTTGATGGTGGTTCTTTGGGCCCGCTTGCATATTTACCCTGTGGTGAACAATATTTTTTCCCGCTGGCTCCTGTGTGGTCAGGATTTCAGTCAGGGGTGCCGGTGACTGCCCAGGTCAGGGTGGATCTGGGGTGGTGGTTGGACAAAGTGAATCTCTCCCGGGGTCGTCAGTTTGTGCTTGTTCTTTCTCGAGTGGTGACAACCGATGCCACTGTGTTGGGCTGGAGTGCTATTCTGGGGGACTCTTCCGTCCATGGCAAATGGTCCAGGACCCTGATGTCCTGTTCTTCGAATTACAGGGAACTGAAGGCAGTTCACTTGGGTCTCTTGGCCTTTGCAGCTCTTCTGGTGGGTCACCATGTTAAGGTCCGGATGGACAACCAGATTGTCATGTCTTACTTGAATCATCAGGGTGGTTGCAGGGTGCAATCCCTCAGTTGTCTCAGCCGGGGCATTTGCTCTTAGGCTCCCTGTCTGCCATTTACCTACCGGGCAGGGAGAATGTGGGGGCAGACTGTCTCAGCAGGGTGTTTCACTCCATGGGTTCACCGTCTCTGACCCCCTAAGCCTTCTTGATGTTGCAGGTGAGGTTTGGGTCTCTTCCGGTGGACTTGTTTGCCTCCCTGAACAATGCCAAAACCCATTGTTTCTGAACAATTATGCCTTGCCTGGGGGCTTGGAAGGTGGATGTGATGTCCTACCCAAGGCCTCAGGGTCTGTTATATGCGTTTCCCCCGGTTCCCCTGATTCCAGCTGTTTTAAAGAAAATCAGGAGGGACGGGGCTTTGCTGCTTCTTGTGGTTACAGGTTGGCAGCGCCGCCCTTGGTCCCCCTATTGTTGGAGTTGGCGGTGCCTCCGGGCTAGGCTCTTCCATTTCATCCGTATCCCATGTTGGGCCCCCAGTTTCCCGTCCCAGTGCTCCAATCAATGAGTCTTCAGGCTTGGCTCTTGAACGGCAATCTCTGATGCAGAGGGGTTGTTCCCAGGTGGTGACTGACCTCATTCAACAGTCCAGGCGTCCTTCTACCTTGAAGGCTTATACTATGCTTTGGGACAATTTTTCTGGTTGGTGTCTGGGCCAGGGGTTTTCTGTTGAAGAGGTGGATCAGGCTTGATTTTTAAAGGAGGGTTTTGATCTGTGGTTGGCCCATTGTATTCTCCGGGCACAATGGGCTGCAATACGTGCATTCCCAGGTCCTCTTTTTTGTTGGCATTGAACCTTTGGTGGCTCGCTTGTTGAGGTCTCTGGCTTTTCAGTGCCCTAAACTGATGTTGTCATCCCCTCCGTGGGATCTTCCGTTGGTGTTGAGGGCCTTGCAGGGAGTTCCCTTTGAGCCTCTGGAGTCTGTGGACTTAACATTTTTGACCATGAAGGTTGTTTTTGCCAGGCCTGTTGGGAAATTGGAGGCTTTCTTGAGGTCTGCCCCCTTTTTGCGGTTTTTGGAGGATAGGGTGGTGTTGAATCTCACCCTACTTTTGTGCCTAAGGTGGCTTCTTTTTCATAGGTCTGCGGAGGTGGTCCTTCCTGTTTTCTTTCTCGATCTCCAGTCTAAGGAGTCTCTGTTACATCTTTTGGATGTGAAGCGTGCTTTGTTGATATGCTTGTCACGGGCTGCTCCTGTCTGTAAGGTTGACAGTCTGTTTGTCACTTTCGGTTTGGCTAGGCAGGGCTTGTAACCTTCCCTTTCTACCCTTAGTCATTGGCTTAAGGAAGCTATTCTGATGGCTTGTGATGCCCAGGACGGTGTTCTCAAGCTTCCTGTTCTGGGGTGGTCTACTCGTTCTGTGGCGGTTTCTTGGGCCCCATTCAAGGGGGTGTCCATGAAGTATATTTGCAAGATAGTCATGTGGTCTTCTCCTCATACCTTTATGAGCATTACCGACTTGTGGTTGGTGGTGGTGCTTCAGTTGCTTTGGCCTCTTTCGTTCTGGGTTCCGTTTGTTCTTGAGGTTCTGTTTCTGTCCCCTGTTGTGTGTTATTAAACCTGATGTTGCTGACTTTTTATGCATTTGCTGTCTTCTGTTCTCCCTAAAGCCAATTCAGCTTTGGTATCTGCTCATGTGTGAATTACTGTGGCGAGGAAGATGGATGAGGAGGTAATTCCCCGGGTACTTACCGGTAATCTTCATTACTCCGAGTCCTAGTCTTCCTCGCCACAGTATAGTTTCTCATCCCTCCCGGCCCTTGTTTGGGGGCTTCATGTTTCTGTGACTTTGGTTGCAGGTCTTGGTGATGAATGGTGCCTCCTTTTATCCAATTGGTGGATAGAGGTGGAGCCATGTTGGAAGGATAAAAGACTAGTAGGCTGACTTTTTTATTGGAGTTTCTGTGGGAGCCTAAAGTTTAGTAGGCTTTCACATAACTATACAGTCTTGTGACATGATTTTAGTGTGTGTATTGTGCTGCATCCGCCAGGGGTGGGTATGCATGTGTCATTTGTCATCGCACCCCCATGTGGTGTGTCATGCAGTGGGGGAATGACATCCATCCTCATGGGAGTGGGACACTGCTGTCAGTGATGTGTTGATATGGCACTCTCAACATAGTCGCACATTGGGGATGCGTTCATGGACCCATGGAGTTGTGGTCATCTGAGGATTATGCACCCACCCCTCATATGTCAGGCCACTGCTGGGAATCCTCTGCACCCTCCCCCATGTCTCTGTCCACTGCTGGGAGTCCTCTGCACCCTCCCCCATATCTCTGGCCACTGCTGGGAGTCCTGGGCACCCACCCCCATGTCTCTGTCCACTACTGGGAGTGATGGGCACCCTCCCCCATGTCTCTGTCCACTGCTGGGAGTCCTGGGCACCCACCCCCATGTCTCTGTCCACTGCTGGGAGTCCTCTGCACCCTCCCCCATGTCTCTGTCCACTGCTGGTAGTCCTGGGCAACAACCCCCATGTCTCTGTCCACTGCTGGGAGTCCTCGGCACCCACCCCCATGTCTCTGTCCACTGCTGGAAGTGCTCTGCACCCTCCCCCATGTCTCTGTCCACTGCTGGGAGTCCTCTGTGCCCACCCCTCATATGTCAGGCCACTGCTGGGAATCCTCTGCACCCACCCCCATGTCTCTGTCCACTGCTGGAAGTCCTCTGCACCCTCCCCCATTTCTCTGTCCACTGCTGGGAGTCCTGGGCACCCACCCCCATGTCTCTGTCCACTGCTGGTATTCCTCTGCGCCCACCCCTCATATGTCAGGCCACTGCTGGGAATCCTCTGCACCCTCCCCCATGTCTCTGTCCACTGCTGGGAGTCCTGGGCACCCACCCCCATGTCTCTGTCCACTGCTGGGAGTGATGGGCACCCTCCCCCATGTCTCTGTCCACTGTTGGGAGTCCTGGGCACCCACCCCCATGTCTCTGTCCACTGCTGGGAGTCCTCTGCGCCCACCCCTCATATGTCAGGCCACTGCTGGGAATCCTCTGCACCCACCCCCATGTCTCTGTCCACTGCTGGGGGTCCTCTGCACCCTCCCCATGTCTCTGTCCACTGCTGGTAGTCCTGGGCACCCACCCCCATGTCTCTGTCCACTGCTGGGTGTCCTGGGCACCCACCCCCATGTCTCTGTCCACTGCTGGTATTCCTCTGCACCCTCCCCCATGTCTCTGTCCACTGCTGGGAGTCCTGGGCACCCATCCCCATGTCTCTGTCCACTGCTTGGAGTCCTGGGTACCCACCCCCATGTCTCTGTCCACTGCTGGTATTCCTCTGAACCCTCCCCCATGTCTCTGTCCACTGCTGGGAGTCCTGGGCACCCACCCCCATGTCTCTGTCCACTGCTGGGAGTCCTCTGCAGCCACCCACCCACCCGCCCACCCGCCCCCTTGGTGCAGTACACTGCTGTCCTGTGCATACACACACACCAATATACTGCTTATATGCTGCACCAGGCCATATGCCAACATTCGTGACGTGTGTACGCCTTGTATCCATTCTTTACTGGTGCCGTAGGGTACGGGTGGGACGGACCCTAACCCCGCATTCATTGGGTGTACGGGCCGTACCCACGCTCTGAGGGCGTGGGTACGGCGCGTACCCCTCCATCACCACTCCAATGGTGGTACGGGCCGTACCCACGCTGTGGGGGTGTGGGTACGGCCCGTACCACCATTGCAGTGGTGATGGAGGGGTATGCGCCATACCCACGCCCTCAGAGCGTGGCTACGGCCCGTACCACCATTGTTGTGGTGATGGAGGGGTACGCGCCGTACCCACGCCCTCAGAGCGTGGGTACGGCCCGTACCACCATTGGAGTGGTGATGGAGGGGTACGCGCCGTACCCACGCTCTGAGGGCGTGGGTATGGCGTGTACCCCTCCATCACCTCAACAATGGTGGTACGGGCCGTACCCACGCTCTGAGGGCGTGGGTATGGTGCCTACCCCTCCATCACCACAACAATGGTGGTACGGGCCATACCCACGCTCTGAGGGCGTGGGTACGGCGCGTACACCTCTATCACCACTCCAATGGTGGTACGGGCCGTACTCACGCCCCCACAGCGTGGGTACGGGCCGTACCACCATTGTCGTGGTAACGGGTACGCGTCCACGTCCACTTCCGTTGTGACGGTACGTAGGGAGTGGTGGACACACCCCCCGAAGTGACCAGAGCCAGGAGGTCATGTATGTACAGGACATATTTACAATTTAACTTGGGTGGGGGTTATGTTTCCTGCCCCTGCCCCCCCCCTTTGCCCCTGGGTGTTGTTCTGACCTTCTGCGGTGTCTGCGTGGGTTTCTATTCACCAGGTCGTAGGCTAGGAGGGCCGGGATGACACGTAGGATGGGGTCCATGGCTGTCCGTCACTTTACCGGTGCTCCTTCTTCGCTTTGTCCTCAATTTCCTGGCAGTTTTTGGCTGCCGTAAAAAATGGTCCGTGCGGAGTGACGTAGGCACGAATCGTACTTGCTGGTCCGTAAAACGCTGCCTGACTCCGTCCGGATGTCACGTACGCGATGTCCCGGATCGGAATTGTGGGTATTTTTTCGCCGCACGTTCTTTTGTACGATTCGTACGGAAATGGTATTTCTGTACGAATCGTACTTGCTGCTTTGTAAGATGGAATTCCCGGGTACGAGTCATATGGGGAATACGCTCCGTACGACCATTCGTACCCGGGTTTTCCAGGATCGGAATCGGCACCTTAATGTACTATAAGTAAATTACTTCCCACCCTAATCCCCTATAAACCCACAACCCGCTACGGAATTAAATTACACAAAAATTAAATAACATAAAATTAATTACTTTAAAAATATTCAAACATACATTCCAAAATGTATACATACTTTTAACACATATACTAACACTTAAAACACTATACAAAAATTCGATATTTTTAACAACTATATTATGACTGTCGATATTACTTACTTCTATATTATTTAAATCGATATTTTATTTCTTACCTGATTTTCGATATTCTTCACCACTATATTTTGGCAATTCGATATTCTGTCCATTCCATATTAAAAACTCGATATTCTGTCCTGTCGATATTTTTAATTCGATATTATGTCTGTTTACCCATTTTGAGTTGAACTATATGGCCCATGACAGACAGTATCCTGTCCAGAGGGTTTGTCAAGGGCTGGGGGCCCGTGGCTTTCTGATGAATCTGAAAACAATATTTTTTCCCGCTGGCTCCTGTGTGGTCAGGATTTCAGTCAGAGGTGCCAGTGACTTCCCAGGTCAGGGTGGATCTGGGGTGGTGGTTGGACAAAGTGAATCTCTCCCGGGGTCGTCAGTTTGTGCTTGTTCCTTCTCGAGTGGTGACAACCGATGCCACTGTGTTGGGCTGGAGTGCTATTCTGGGGGACTCTTCCGTCCATGGCAAATGGTCCAGGACCCTGATGTCCTGTTCTTCGAATTACAGGGAACTGAAGGCAGTTCACTTGGGTCTCTTGGCCTTTGCAGCTCTTCTGGTGGGTCACCATGTTAAGGTCCGGATGGACAACCAGATTGTCATGTCTTACTTGAATCATCAGGGTGGTTGCAGGGTGCAATCCCTCAGTTGTCTCAGCCGGGTCATTTGGTCTTAGGCTCCCTGTCTGCTATTTACCTACCGGGCAGGGAGAATGTGGGGGCAGACTGTCTCAGCAGGGTGTTTCACTCCATGGGTTCACCGTCTCTGACCCCCTAAGCCTTCTTGATGTTGCAGGTGAGGTTTGGGTCTCTGACGGTGGACTTGTTTGCCTCCATGAACAATGCCAAAACCCATTGTTTCTGAACAATTATGCCTTGCCTGGGGGTTTGGAAGGTGGATGTGATGTCCTACCCAAGGCCTCAGGGTCTGTTATATGTGTTTCCCCCGGTTCCCCTGATTCCAGCTGTTTTAAAGAAGATCAGGAGGGACGGGGCTTTGCTGCTTCTTGTGGTTACAGGTTGGCAGCGCCGCCCTTGGTCCCCCTATTGTTGGAGTTGGCGGCGCCTCCGGGCTAGGCGCTTCCATTTCATCCGTATCCCATGTTGGGCCCCCAGTTTCCCGTCCCAGTGCTCCAATCAATGAGTCTTCAGGCTTGGCTCTTGAACGGCAATCTCTGATGCAGAGGGGTTGTTCCCAGGTGGTGACTGACCTCATTCAACAGTCCAGGCGTCCTTCTACCTTGAAGGCTTATACTATGCTTTGGGACAATTTTTCTGGTTGGTGTCTGGGCCAGGGGTTTTCTGTTGAAGAGGTGGATCAGGCTTGATTTTTAAAGGAGGGTTTTGATCTGTGGTTGGCCCATTGTATTCTCCGGGCACAATGGGCTGCAATACGTGCATTCCCAGGTCCTCTTTTTTGTTGGCATTGAACCTTTGGTGGCTCGCTTGTTGAGGTCTCTGGCTTTTCAGTGCCCTACACTGATGTTGTCATCCCCTCCGTGGGATCTTCCGTTGGTGTTGAGGGCCTTGCAGGGAGTTCCCTTTGAGCCTCTGGAGTCTGTGGACTTAACATTTTTGACCATGAAGGTTGTTTTTGCCAGGCCTGTTGGGAAATTGGAGGCTTTCTTGAGGTCTGCCCCCTTTTTGCGGTTTTTGGAGGATAGGGTGGTGTTGAATCTCACCCTACTTTTGTGCCTAAGGTGGCTTCTTTTTCATAGGTCTGCGGAGGTGGTCCTTCCTGTTTTCTTTCTCGATCTCCAGTCTAAGGAGTCTCTGTTACATCTTTTGGATGTGAAGCGTGCTTTGTTGATATGCTTGTCACGGGCTGCTCCTGTCTGTAAGGTTGACAGTCTGTTTGTCACTTTCGGTTTGGCTAGGCAGGGCTTGTAACCTTCCCTTTCTACCCTTAGTCATTGGCTTAAGGAAGCTATTCTGATGGCTTGTGATGCCCAGGACGGTGTTCTCAAGCTTCCTGTTCTGGGGTGGTCTACTCGTTCTGTGGCGGTTTCTTGGGCCCCATTCAAGGGGGTGTCCATGAAGGATATTTGCAAGATAGTCACGTGGTCTTCTCCTCATACCTTTATGAGCATTACCGACTTGTGGTTGGTGGTGGTGCTTCAGTTGCTTTGGCCTCTTTCGTTCTGGGTTCCATTCGTTCTCGAGGTTCCATGTTGTGTGTTATTAAACCTGATGTTGCTGACTTTTTATGCATTTGCTGTCTTCTGTTCTCCCTAAAGCCAATTCAGCTTTGGTATCTGCTCATGTGTGAATTAATGTGGCGAGGAAGATGGATGAGGAGGTAATTCCCCGGGTACTTACCGGTAATCTTCATTACTCCGAGTCCTAGTCTTCCTCGCCATAGTATAGTTTCTCATCCCTCCCAGCCCTTGTTTGGGGGCTTCATGTTTCTGTGACTTTGGTTGCAGGTCTTGGTGATGAATGGTGCCTCCTTTTATCCAATTGGTGGATAGAGGTGGGGCCATGTTGGAAGGATAAGAGACTAGTAGGCTGACTTTTTTATTGGAGTTTCTGTGGGAGCCTAAAGCTCATGTGTGTTTACTGTGACGATGAAGACGGGGACTCAGAGTAATGAAGATTATCGGTAAGTAACCGGGGCAAGAATCGATGATCCTACTTTACAGGCCTTATCGGAGCTCATTGGTAACCAAAGATAGAGAAATCTGAAAGACGCACACAAATTGTGCAGAAACTGTCACTGGAAATATCTTAGGTCTTCTGATATGTGCAAAGTGAACTAGTGAAACAGCAAAATGAACTCATTCTCCAAAACAATCAATTGAATGACCCTCTGTGCTATGGAAACGTGACTGGTAATCTAATCTGGGACATGACAACTAAGATCATTAGATCACTGACACAGTGGCATGACAGGTGTCTATTAGATGACGACGAATACACGCACTAGAGCATGGGTACTCACAAGCTTTCTCTCGGGGGCCAAATTTACAGTGTGGTTTATGGCCGAGGGCCGCACCGGTGGGGGCGGGGGCAGTAGGGTGAGGGGGCGGGGCTAGAGCAACGAAAAAAAACTATGCCCATGAGGTTGAACACAGGCCCCTGCAGTGGACGCCTTCTTCCACTGAGCCACCAGACCCGGCATACACACATCTCTCTATCTATCTCTCCCTCTGTCTCCCTCCCTCTGTCTCCCTCCCTCTGTCTCCCTCCCTCTGTCTCTGTCTCCCTCCCTCCCTCTGTCTCCCTCTCTCCCTCTGTCTCCCTCCCCTTGTCTCTGTCTTCCCCTCTCTCTCCCTCTCCTCTCCCTCCCCCTCTCCCTCTGTCTCTCCCTCTGTCTCCCTCTGTCTCTCCCTCTGTCTCTGTCTCCCCCTCTGTCTCCCTCTTTCTCCCTCCCCCTCTCGCTCCCCCTCTCCCTCCCCCTCTGTCTCTCCCTCTCCCTCCCTCTGTCTCCCTGTCTCTCCCTCTGTCTCCTCCTCTGTCTCTCCCTCTGTCTCCTTCTGTCTCCCTCTGTCTCCCTCTCCCTCCCTCTGTCTGCCTCTGTCTCCCTCCCTCTGTCTCCATCCCTCTGTCTCCCTCTGTCTGTCTCTGTCTCCCTCCCTCTGTCTGTCTCTGTCTCCCTCCCTCTGTCTGTCTCTGTCTCCCTCCCTCTCTCTCTCCCTCTCTCTCCCTCTCTCTCCTTCTGTCTCCCTCTGTCTCTCCCTCCCTCTCCCTCTGTCTCACTCCCTCTGTATCCCTCCCTCTGTCTGTCTCCCTCTGTCTGTCTCTGTCTCCCCCTCCCTCCCTCTGTCTCTCCCTCTGTCTCTCCCTCTGTCTCCCTCCCTCTCCCTCTGTCTCCCTCCCTCTGTCTGTCTCTGTCTCCCCTCCCTCTCTCTGTCTCTCCTTATGTCTCTCCCTCTGTCTCCCCCTCTGTCTCCCTCCCCCTCTGTCTCCCCCTCCCTCCCTCTGTCTCCCTCCCCTTTTGTCTCCCCCTCTCTCTCCCTCCCTCTGTCTCCCCTCCCTCTGTCTTCCCCTCTCTCTCCCTCTGTCTCCCCCTCTGTCTCCCTCCCCTCTGTCTCACCCTCTCTCTTCCTCTGTCTCTCCCTCTGTCTCCCTCTCCCTCTGTCTCTCCCTCTGTCTCCCTCCCTCTCCCGCTTTCTCTCCCTCTGTCTCCCTCCCTCTGTCTCTCCCTCCCTCCCTCCCTCCCTCTGTCTCTCCCTCCCTCCCTCTCCCTCCCTCTCCCTCTCCCTCCCTCTCCCTCTGTCTCTCCCTCTGTCTCTCCCTCTGTCTCCCTGTCTCCCTCTGTCTGTCTCGCACCCTCTCCCTCCCACTCCCTCCCTCTGTCTCCCTCTGTCTGTCTCCCTCCCTGTCTCCCTCTGTCTGTCTCCCTCCCTCTCCCGTCTCCCTCTCCCGTCTCCCTCTCCCGTCTCCCTCTCTCGTCTCCCTCTCCCCTCTCCTGTCTCCCCTCTCCCCTCTCCCATCTCCCCTCTCCCGTCTTCCTCTCCCCTCTCTCGTCCCCCTCTCCCCGTCCATCTCCCTCTCCCCGTCCGTCTCCCTCTCCCCGTCCCCCTCTCTCATCTCCCGTCTCCCATCTCCCTCTCCCGTCTCCCTCTCCCGTCTCCTGTCTCCCTTTCCCGTCTCCCTCTCCCGTCTCCCCCCTCCGTCTCCCCCTCCGTCTCCCCCTCCGTCCCCCCTCTTCCCCCTCTGTCCCCATCTGTCCCCATCTGTCTCCTTCTGTCCCCATCTGTCTCCCTCTGTCCCCATCTGTCTCCCTCTGTCTGTCCCCATCTGTCTCCTTCTGTCTGTCCCCCTATGTCACCTCACCCGCTGCTCTCACTCCCTGCTGCCCTCCGTCACCTTACCCACTGCTCTCACACCCTGCTGTCCTCCTCACCCTCTGTCACCTCACCCACTGCTCTCACACCCTGCTGTCCTCCTCACCCTCTGTCACCTCACCCCGCGTGTGTCACCCTGGGCTGAGGCTGCTTCCCGGGCACACACACAGCCGCACCCGAGTACTTCACAGGTCTTTAAAAGACCATTCACTTGTTAATGAGGCTTTGTTGTATTTCACCTCTTCTTAGTGCCCCTGCATCTCCACTCAATCAGAGGGGAGATGCAGGGGCGCTGAGAAGAGGTGAAATACAACAAAGCCTCATTAACAAGTGAATGGTCTTTAAAATAATCGCCCGGGCCCCATAGCTCTGCCCTGCTGCAACCGGCGGTGTTTGCTGACACTTAAAAAAAGTAAAAAAAGCACAGGTACGATGTCTGCAAGGTCTACGGCGGGCCGGCAAGCAAGGCTTGCCGGGCCGCTGGCGGCCCGCGGGCCGTAAAGTGAGTACCCGTGCACTAGACGGTGGACCGCCCAAGATATCCATGCCTTTACACCCTTACTAAGATACACAAGGATCTCCCGTTTCCACAGGGAAGACCCAAAGTCTCAAGTATAGGTGGCCTGACTGAAAAACTCCGGGAATATGTGGACATTTTTCTGCAACCTTTTATGTCAACCGTCCATCCTATATAAAGGACACAAAACATATTTTGAGTTTATTAACTGACATCACATGAGAACCAAATATGACATTGGTAACACTGGACATTATAGCTTTATATACCAGCATAAAGCATGAAATAGGGACTATTGCATTGAAACGCATACTGAGCACCAGATCAGCACGTTTATGGGAACATACGGAAATACTTTTAGATATGACTAAGTGTATGAAGCTGGGTTTCTGTTGCAGTATCCTCCCCCCCACACTTTTTACCAGACTACTGATGCACTTTGACTTGATGTGCCCTGGGTCGCTGCCAATCAGTTTCCCAGGGCCTGTGTTCTTTCCCCAAAACTGTACCTTGTGCCCCAATTGGCACCTCTCTGGGCACATGTCAGTCCCTTGTAAAAGGTAACATAGGTACCAAGGGCACTGTGGCCAGGGAAGGCCTCTAAGGGCTGCAGCACTTATTGTGCCACCCTTAGAGGCCCTGTAGCTTTACACACACACACTGCCATTGCAGGCTGCGTGTTTTGGAGCAGAACAAAGTGAAGAGTCGATATGGCACACATCCCTGTGTGCCATGCCTACAACCCACCGCCCTGGCATAGGTGGGTCACCCCTCTAGCTGGGTGCACTATACCAGTGCTGAGGATGCAGGTGCATGAGCCCTGTATCCCTACAGTGTCTAAGCCAATTCTTATACATTGTAAGTGCAGAAAATGCCAATAAGAATATATGGTGCTGGGAGTTTGTCATTACGAACTCCACAGCACCATAATGACCATACTGAAAACTACAAAGTTTGGTATCAAACTTCTCAGCACGTTAAACCCACACTGATGCCAGTGTGGGATTTAATGAAAAATGCACTCACTGGGCATCTTAGAGATGCCCCCTGAAAAACGACCAGCCTCTGGTGGGTTCCCTGACTGTTACACACCAGCCTGCCACAACGAGACATGTTTCTGGACCCCTGGGGTTGAAGCCTTCGCTCCCTGAGCCCAGAAGCAAAGCCTTTCCTGGGAGGAGGTGGTCGCACCTCCCCCAGGCCAGGAAGAGCCATCTGCGGCAGGGGAGCTTCAAAGGAATTACAGCCTTTGTAATGAGAACCCCAGCCTCTCCTGCTATCAGGAGCAGGCCTCCTTCCTGTCTCCCCTCCTTTTCGGTGGGAAGACAGGCAGGAAAAATTAGCCAGCTCAGAAGGTGTGCCCAACTCTGCCAACCCCACCCCTCAGGGCGGGAGGCGAGGTGAAGCCCACTCTTCAGCACTCTTGCAAATGGCAGGCACTTCCCAATCAGGATTAAGGATTGTGCTCACTCTCCCCTGTGGGGTGAGCACACCAAGGGTGTAGTTAAGGTCAGCAGCCCATTGGCTACTGACCTCGAGACCCCTAAAACGCCCGCTAAATACAATATTTAGGGGGCACCCTGAACCAAGAAGTCAGGCAAGAAACCAGAAGAAGAAAAGAAGAAGGACCGAAAAGCCGTGCCGAAGCTAACAAGAGGAGGATGCCCACTGACTTGGCCACAGCGCTACCGGCCTGTCCCCACCTCGAACCTGCTCCAGCAACAGCCTGATGTGTCATGCAGCCAGCAACCTCGAGAAACCCGGAGGACCTGACTGCCTTCAATCCCAAAGACTCTCTCTCTCGTGAACACCTGATAGTCTGCACCACTCTGCACCCGACTCCCCCGGCCCGTCTTCGAGTGGCCCAACACCAAGAGGAGGTCTCTCTGGGGATCCTGACCCGAGATTCGGTGATCCCTAACCCGCCTCAAGCCTCCAGCCGATGCCTGCAGCCTCAAACCAGAAGGTCCCCCCAACCGCGACCAGGAGCCAGTAGGAAGATCCAACCCTAAAAGGCACCCCGACACCTGATGCCCCACTGCTTTGGTTTTCCCAACCGACGGTGCCTAACTATCCCCCAACTTACCTCTCCAACTGGTGGTCGCACCCAGAACTCCTTCGTCCCCGAGCCAGCAGTGTGTTGGTAAACCGGAGACTCCCCATTGAAAGCTACAGGGCGCCCGACACCAAAACAGCACTCTGCATACGGCCGCCTCAGTTCCGCTGAGGGTGCACCTTTTGTGCTGACCTAAACCCCCATTTGCCCTGAGATTAAGTCCAGGAGCTTTGCTACCACAACCCAGTGCCTTGCTCGTCAGCAGCCACCAACTGTAGGCCCCCTATCTCCTTTTGGATAACACTGGGCCTCAGCACTCTGCACCCGGACGTCCTAGTGCCACTGAGGGTGTAACAAGAGTGCATCCTTGACCCTAGGGGACCGCTGAATCTAACCCCAGAATACCAACTCCCACAACAAAGTACTTACCTGCTAACCGATAACACTATATTCCTCCATAGGATAACATGAACTGCTTTTCTATGAAAAGTGTGGAGTTGGAAAACCTAAGAAATCCTTTAAAATTGTACTAAATAATAAAAATGCTTTTACTCGCCTGTTTTTAGGAAATGCCACAGTGCAGTATTTAGTTATACTGTACTGTGTAAGAAATGTAATCTGCAAAGTAATCTACTGGTCATTTTACTAAAAAGCCTATACAAAGTATATGTACTGCATTTCCAAAGCCCTGCATTTTCAGTAACAATACTGTCATCAAAACAAAGTGCATATACAATTGCAATCCAAACTGTGTTACAACTGCATTACTTCTGTGAAGTATTTATTGCTTACCTGTGCCAGGCTTGCTTGGTTCTAGAAAATAAAATAATTAAAATTATATTTTTATACAAAAACAATTGGTCTGAAGTTCAGTCGTTGAGTGTGTGAATTAATTTGCTGACTGAGTGTGTACATCAAATGCTTAACACTGTCCTCTGATAAAGCCTTACTGCTCGACCACATACCACAAATAGAGAGTGAAGTGCTATCTACTTTACCTCTGCCTACCTTTTGGGTTCCACTGGACTCTGTGCACACTATTCCTCACTTTGGTATAGTATATACAAAGGCAGCTTCCTACACCTTTTCTACATAAAAGTGTGGGGGGGGGGGGCCTGCTGTATATTATGGTTGCAGAAGTCTAGCCAGCATACCTCCCGGCCTCTACCCCTCCCCATAACAGCGGGCCCTAGCAAATTTCCCGAGGTAATGGGCCTACCTTTCCACAGTCTCTCTAAATTCTGTCAGCAATATGGCATGTCTGTGCGAGTGGGCTGTAGTGGGCTGTTGGGCATGTGTCTCGTCTAACTACGCCGGTTCTACTTCAATACGGCAGTGTTCTACACAGATCTACCAATACTCTGGCATGTTTGGAGATACATGTGCCCCTGGAATATGTGGTAAAGGCCTCCCACAAGGTGGTTTGGGATGTAACAAGTCCCTGTTAAGTTCAAAATATTCAATAATGGCTGAGCAGAGTTCAGTACGAAAAAGTTTGTCCTGAAGTGCCATGCTGGGGAATCGCCATTAGTGCTCGGCACTCTCCGCACTGGGAACGTGCAGTGTCATCGCCACAGGTGATTGGTCTGAAAGCCTGCAAAGCATATGTATAATGGAGCTGAGCCATTGTGCGAGTGTGGTCAAAAAGAGCAAATAATCTATTCGCGTCCAGATATCGTGTGGTGCCAAATAAAATGTATAGGCGGGGGTGGCAGGATGTCGCGGGCGCCAGGGGTCTATAAGTACATAAGTGTCGCATATGTCTCATAGCTTGCGCAATCAGCGGGGTTTTCCAACCATGGTCTGCGCTGTGATGTCCAGCAGAGGGTCTAGAAGCATATTAAAATATCCCCCTATAATAATGTCATGTGCGTCTATGCAGTCTTTTAGTGCCTGGATTGTTTAAAAAAAGATTTTATGTTGTCAGTGTTTAGGGCATATACATTAACCAACAGTACTTGATATCCCACTCGTTACTTGCCACTAAGATATATCTGCTACCTTTGTCTGAATGGATAGCGTAGGGGTGAAAAGTTAGTCGCTTATGAATCAATGTGGAGGCTCCTTATGGAATGGGTACTGTT